>NC_140587.1:751211862-751409862 GCF_964204655.1 Triturus cristatus
ATCCTAGAAGCCAATGAAAAGCCATAAAGTGCAACAGGGTCAGGATCCTCAGTACTATCCTAGCTTCTAAGAGGCCTGTCCTTCCAGTCCGATCAATAGGGCCACTGGATATATGCAATTATGAGGCTGCGGTGTTTTTCACAGAATTATGGCTTTGCCGCATTTGCCACCTAATCCATCATCTGCTGCTTAATCTTCAGATTTTAACAACAAAAAAATTGTTTCTAGCTCAAATGGTTTAAAAGTTACTAAAAACTCAGCTACATGTGTGCTGCTGAATTGCGGAAGTCCCTTTACAAAGGTTGACTCCTTACCTTTCTACTGCTTATTGCTATATTTAGGTGTTAAACTGCTACCAGTGAGGTGCAACCTATGCCCAAAAAGTATTATCAAATGTAAAAATTACAAAATAATGAGATTATACTATTACAAAATCTGCTGTATAACGCCGCATAATTTGCCTTCTCCTTGCCGCATAATTTAGTCAACGCTGCTGCATAATTTGGCCCTCCCCTGATGCAAAAATCCAGCGGTCATGCCTATCAAGAACATGAGAGGGGTATTGAGGTGGGTCTTCTCCTTTTCAATCCTGCCCTTGCTGCTACAACTGGTTTCTCGTTGGGAGTCATGACTTGCTAGTTCCTACACCCAGGACCTGATTCCTGCTTTGCTGCTGCAATGGAGCCTTTAAGAAATGGGGAGATTTATCAAGGATTTATGCCACAGTGACACAACGGTCCTGATTAAAAGGGCAATGCTAAATTCTGACCCCTGTACAAACATGTACTTGCACAGAGATTGGAATTACGAGTTGGGTAATAATTATCACACCCTGGGAGTTTTCCCCTGATAAATTCTGGCAGGTCAAGCCTTCAAAATATGTCTTTGGTGTGTTAAATATCGATTCTGCATGTTATGCCTTATTTTAGAGGGCACAACTTGTAATGGATGATAATTACAGCGGTGTAACATAGGCCCCCGCAGCCCCTGTGATGCAATGAAGGCAAACTCCAGGGGCCCCCTCAGCACAGTACCCTGGCATGAGCACTCCTGACTGATTATGAAGGGGGTTGCCCTCCATGTACTTTGCAGGGGGGGGGGGGGTCAAGTTTTATTACACCACTGGATAATTGTTGCACCTTTTAAATTTCGACCCCCATGGTATTGGATTTTAAAAGGTGCGATAATAATCGCCTTCCCAGCCGGGCACTCTTAATGAGGGCAAAAGTCACCCAAACTGATACAATGGGGTCCATTAGGATGTAGGGTGGATCGCCACCGACTGCATGGGGGTGGCGATCCGCCCTACATCCTTCCCCGCCTGCCACCCATTTCCATCCCGCCATATTAGTATGGCAGGGGGGACCCCGGCAGATGGAAAGACCATCCGCCGGTTTTCCGCCGTTCACACAGGTGACCGGGCGGAAAAGGGGCCTCCTATGGTGGCGGTGTCTGTTAGACACCGCCATCCAGATTAGGAAAGGCATGCAGAAGGTGACATCGGGGGCCCGTTGCGGGCCCCCAGGGTATTGGGGAGGCGGGGGTGCACATGCGGGGAACCATAGGTACCCCCTACATTGTCATGGACAAGGTGGCAGGCACCGCGCGGTGCCTGTCACCCTGTGCATGACAATGCACACAGTGCATTCCCAGCATTGTGGCAGGCGGTGCTGTGAGCACCGCCCACCACAATGCTGGAAATGGAGGATGCCACCACCACGGTGGAGGTGGCATCCTAATTGCACCACTGGCGGCCAGTCCCAGCACCGCAATGGTGGCGGGCGGTCTAAAGTCCGCCTGCCATCCTAATCGGCCCCAAAGTCTTGAAAGTGTATTTACTGTGAAAGGTTAAAAAAATTGAACTTTGTTAGAACACATAGTACATTGTGCTGTTCTGAGCTACTATGCATCAAGGGGCAGATCCATGGTTGGTATTTGGGCCTTCCAGTACAATCACTCTTGGTGTTTGAGGCACAGCCCTATTTAATACAATTGTTAGGAACGGGCTTCTCGTTGAGGCAGGCACAAAGTTTATTTTAACACATTGCATGTTTACTGCACTGCACCCCAGACATCCAATAAATTAAATGTTTTAAAGTTTGTCTAGGTGCAGTTTCTTTGTACTATTAGGGTTCCCATTCAGTACAAAACCTAAGCTATTCAAACAACAAGGAGAAAGAGAAGGGTAAAGAGAGCTCCTTCACCTTCCCAAACAATAACTATAATAACACACAAAAACGAGTTGACTACCTACTCAATTACAGATAGAACGATGGATTTCTCATAATTCTTAAGGCAAAAGTGCCTTGGAAGCCAAATTGTGTTTTTAAAGAACCCTCACTCACCGTGTTTTTAAAGAACCCTCACTCACCCACCTAGTTGGTGACATGCTTGATCATTGGGTTCCCACCTTGGTCTCTTAATGCTTCTAGGGTGTGCTACGACGTTTGAATACAGCGGAGCTGGTTTTTGTTGCAATTGTGACAGTCCATGTGATGGTGAACGGTGACATTAAAACTGACTCAGTTACTCCTACCACAACTAGTGATTTTAATGCTAGTGGGCCTAGTCAACTTTGAAAAGCAGTGGTGGATACTTGTGGGATATAAATTGATCCCACTTATCCTCAATGTGGTCAACATGCTTCAGCCATCCGTCCAAGTGCCTCTAAGGGTCAATGTGGCTTTCGTCGGGATCTAGAGATCAAACATGCATGCGTGCAACGGCAAGCAAAATGAGGGTTTGTACTTACAAACCCATTCGGTTATGCAGACAGTCACCTCTTGTGACCAATCCTATCAAAACAAGATTATGAGAACACAACCTAGAAATCAAACATGCGTGCATGCATGTTTGATCTCTAGATCCTGACGAAAGCCACATTGTCCTTTAGAGGCACTTATATGGATGTCTGAAACATGTTGACCAAATTTTGGATAAGTGGGATCAACTTATGTCCCACAGGTATCCCCCACTGCTTTTAAAAGTTGTCTAGAACCCTCAGCATTAAAATCACTAGTTAAGGAAGGAGTACCTGAGCCATTTTCAGTGTCACTGTTCACCATTACAAGCACAAGTACTGTCACAATCATTACAAAAACCAGCTCAGGCATCGTGGCAAACATTCAGTAACGAGGGTGGGAACTCAATGATAAAGCATGTCACCAACTAGGTGGATGAGTGAGGGTTCTTTAAAAACACCCTGTAGGTTCCAAGGCACTTTTGCCTTAAGAATTATGAGAAATCCATCCTTCCAACAGTAATTCAGTAGGTAGTCAACTTGTTCTTTTGCTCTTCTGGTGCCGGGGGGACTTGCGGGTGGGGGGTCTCTGTCTGACTGCGCCTGGGGGAGGGTGTCTGGGTGTGAGGGGCATTCCCTTCTGTGTGTGAGGACTTCCTCTTCCCCTTGTAATCAGGATCTGCAGTGTCGGTGGGGAAGAGGCCAAGGTCACAGAGGAAGAGCTTCTGGGGGGATGGGGTTGCTGGTGAGGCAAGGGAAGGGGGGAGGGAGAGGTCTTGGAGGACTGCGGAGTGGTTGTGGATGACTGTGTGTGTGTCTGCAAACCAGCCCCTGTGAGTGTGGAATCAGTCCCCTGCGCTTGCTTGTGTGCACGTCTAGACCTTGGTTTGGGGGTTTCTGTGCTTGGGACAGGTAGGGTGCGAGGAATCGTGGGTGGTGCGGGACTGTTGGAGGAGGGACACTGCTGCCATCAGGGAGGAGGCCACGGACTGATTGGTCCTCTGTAGGGCAGACATGCCCGAGGAAATGCCCTCCATGAATGACATCAGTTGTGTCAACAGACCTGTGTGTGCATGGAGGACCTTCAGCATCGACGTCTGCCCTTCATGGATCTGTCGAAGTAAGTCCACAGACTCCTCACTCAGGGCAGCAGGGGACACAGGGGCAGGGGGTGTGGTGCCTGGCACAAAGGACACATGCTCACGAACACGGGAGCCCACAGGGACCTCTGGGATGGGAGCCGATGGGAGGGGGGTGGTGGTGGTGGTGGTGGCGGAGGCGGGGAAAGCCTCACTAGCTGGGGTTTGGTGGTTGCTGACACCCGCCTCCACAAGGGAGTCATCCTCAGAGCTGCTGTGGCCCTCAGCTGGGGGTGATGGTGCTGACGACTCCCCTGTGTGGCTCCACTCACCCTCCGTGCCACTGGGTCCACCCGACTCCTCTCCTTCTGTCCCTGTAAGGCTCTGTGGCTCCTCCTGGTCCGTAGAGCTGCCCCCTCCTGTGGCCGTGGATGTATCTGGATAGGAATAGGAAGTAAGAGAACAACATCAGTCACCTGCACCGACTGCACACACCACAGTGAGTACATCACATCACAGGGCCAGCCCTGGCATCATCAGCTGAACACAGCTCAAAGTGCCAACACTGTTTAGGATAAGACAATTGTCATTCTCAGCATCAACCATGGCACACATATCCCACCTTGACTTTCACACATATGTCCGTTGCATGTTGGATGCCAACACCCCAATGTGCCAACATGTACCACCCACACATTAGTTGTACATGCAAATGAACATGTAGGAGTATGTCACTATGCACACATCACATCTCTTGCTACTGACTCAGTACAGGTGTCCGGATGAAGGGATGGGCAGAGACTCATTTCACATGCTTGGGATGCATGCCAGCAACACACACTATGATGTACGCATGTCCTGATGGGCAATGCCACAATGGGGTGCATGGTGCACACTTGAACACAATGCAGGCTCACTCATAGCAAGTTAAATGCCATGGCAATGGGATGCCCTGAAAGTCAGTCAACACTGTCTCCTGTCAGAGGGGCAGGGCCTCCAGACAACAACAATATGCACTGACTCACAATCCTATCTCAGGGGTAAAGCTAACTCTGCAGATGACAGGCGCACTTGCCCATCCCATGCAAACAACATATCCAGGACCCAGAAGACCCCACATCATGCAAATCATACATATGAGTCTCAGCAAACACAAATCCCTGTACATTAACACATCACAGTCTGCCATGCATGTAACCCAGCTGCATGAAGGACACAGTTGCATACACCATTGTGCGCTGTCAGATGATCACACACCTATATGTCACACAGGTCTTGTCTCTCACAGTCACATCGCAGATGTCATGCTGACCCTCTGAATCATGGACACCCCAGTTGTAGATAACAACAAGCCACACCCTAATGACACAGAGGCAGACACCTGAGGGCACATGTCACTAAGCACAACCTGCAATTTCATACACAGGAGTGGGATTACAGAGTGTTTCTAAATGCCCCTGAGGGGGCATGACTGGCAAGGACTACGTGAAACAGTGTTTGGCCATGGACAGTAGTCAGGTGGCTAAGCAAGTGTGACATACTTGATATACATACTCCTGAGACCCAAAAATTGGAGTCCCCTGCTTCATGGGTTTGTTTGGAATACCCCAGCCACATGTTGCGAGTCAGACCAGCAATTTGTACACATCTCAAGGGCACACACAGATCACATGTCAGATCTCTGGCATTGTGTAAACAATTGACCCACCCATGAAACACACAACAGATTCACGGGAACTGATGCTGACTGGTACCTGAAGCATAGCTGACTGCAGGGACACTGTGCCCTAGTGACACAAGCAACAGACTGGAGGGGCCACACCTGTGGAACAGATGAGGAGGGTGCATCACACAATTGAGGGACCTGAGTTTTGTACTACAAGACCTACGTAATGTGGAAGTGTTACCAGGACAAAAGACTGCTATTTGCATGTCAGACATAGTACACAGATCAGACATGGACTCACCCCCTTCCTGCTGCTGTCTGGCCTTCAGCTGCCTATCCAGGTCCGGGAGACCACCGCCAGGATACGAAGCATGTGGGGAGTCAGGGTCCGGTGTCCACCCCACCTGCGTGGAGGTGACAGCTTCAGCTGGACTCTAGCTATCCTCCGGGTCCAGCCCTGAAGGTCCTGCCACCTCTTCTGGCAGTTGCGGATCCGGCGCTTGTAGACCCCCGCAGAACGAACAGCCCGGGCGATTGTCAGCCAGATCTCCTGCTTCTGGTGGGCATCAGCCTGTGAGGAGGACAAAGTGAAAAGTACATTAACACACATGCCCCAGATTTGTGCAGCACACATTTGGATATACATGTCATAATCACAAAGGGAAATAAATTACACAGGTAGTGCAACCATGGGGAAGGAAAAATCACCTGCATGACATGTTAACAATGCCTGGATATTTTGAGCTTGCAATAATGCACTTTAGCAGCAGGAAAACTATTCATTACATGTACCTACACACTTTGGGGTATTGAAAGTAATCAGTGAGAATGCTTGCCACTGGTGTACACACTGCTAGTACTGCTAGTCAGACAACATGCATAATTAGAAAGGCAGTGGACTGCACACTCACCTGCTCCCCTGGTTTCCCATAGAGCTTTCTGTACTCTGGAAGGAGCCCGTCCAGCAGGGCCTGGTTCTCCTCCTCAGTGAAGGCTGGGGCCCTCTCCAGAGTACGTGCCATAGCAGGAGCCAGAGGATGCAGACACAGCATCAGTGGTAGCAGAAATGTGGTCCAGTAGCATGCAGTGCAGGCAAGTGAGCTCCCTGGGAGCCAGCCAGCCTTATATCTGTGCTTCAGAGGCAGACTCTGTGCCATGTGTCCCAAGTGATAGTTCCAACACGGTTGCATTCTATGAATCTGGCCAATCCATTTAAAAGTACGACTCGTACACGCCTTCCGCATCGTTCAAATCTTCACCTTCATGGAACACTTGAAATTGCAACATTGTTGTAGGCATCCAACTGAATTTCCAGTGCACAACTCGTACAAGTTTTGAATCTGCATCCGTCTCCATGACAGTCCTGAGCCAATGGGTGCGCCTGGCTCGTTCAACTGACTGTACAACGCGTATTTTGAATATACACATGCACCCGAATCCATACGAGTCAATGGCCAAGGCGTACGCCTGTCTCGGACCATGCCTGTCCGATGCGTATGCATGATAGTCACCCGCGTCGGACCTCATTGCATTCAATGACAAAGCGTACGCACGGCTCGGACATGACCCGTGCAATGCGTACGCAGTGTCACCCGCGTCGGACCTCATTGCATTCAATGACAAAGCGTACGCACGGCTCGGACATGACCCGTGCAATGCGTACGCAGTGTCACCCGCGTCGGACCTCATTGTATTCAATGACAAAGCGTACGCACGGCTCGGACCCGACCCGTGCAATGCGTACACATTGTCACCCGCGTCGGACCTCATTAGTGTGACTATTATATGGATGCAACACACATATACTGGCCAGGGACACCTGTGCACACCTACCACACTACAGCATTGGCCACACAGTGTCCCATGGCATGTAAGGCTGCATTCCCTGGGTGTTTGGGGGGGCCACATCTGTTTTTTTGGCTGGCACTTTGTGCATCCACGCCCAGGCTGTGCACGTGTACATCGGGGCAGAATCCTTTGTGTGTTGTGCACATTACCACTGTGATTTGCAATTGGACAGTAATGGGCATGAGTCACGGCCACAGTGTCAGGCTGGATATGTGTAGGACAGGTCACATACACCCTGAGTCCTGGGGGTGATGGCATGTACGTCACAGTGAAACCTGTAGCCACAATACTGATGTGCACCCACAGTCTGTGTGCATGTTGTGTCTCAGATGTGTCTGATCAAATGTTCCCAATGGGTGACAGTCTCCACATCCATGTGGTATATGCATCAACCTTTATGGGGTGTGTGTCTAAGAGATGTACAAGTAGGGCCGGCAGGAACAACAGTGGCCACTACCTGTGGGACTTACGCTTGCCTTGTAGTGTGTACGTGCTACGCCATGTCCATTGCTGTGTTGATATGGCAATACAGAGAGCCTGGGTTTCTGCATGGCAAAGATCCGTGATGCCTGGGAGACATGAGGCCTCAATTGTCACTGTGGTGTGTTTTTGGAACGTTGCAGAAGCACATAGGTTGGGTGACACAGCCAGATGATTGGCCATTACACTATATGGGACTCATGTGGAATTGAGATGTGAGGTGGTGGTCTTGTAGGTGACATATGTGTCCATGACCAACAGCACACACCTCAGTACATTGTGTAATGTCAGGAACCAGCATGTGATAGTGATCGTGGTCATGGGCACATGGGTGGATGAACTGACAATCTTCCTTTGTGCATCTCTGTACTGCAGGGCACCAGCTGTCCATCGTCCGTTCCCAGACCTTGCAACCATGCAGGAACGCGACTGCATCAGACGGTACCGCTTCACCAGGCCACTGATTGCGGAGTTGGCAGAGCAGTTGGTGCCACATCTTCTACCTGGCCGGAAATACCCTACAGCACTGACCCCAGAGGTGAAGGTAATGGCAGCCCTGCACTTCTTTGCTACTGGTACCTTCCAATACACTGTGGCTACTGCTGGTGGGATGTCGCAAACAATGTTTAGTCGGGTGCTACGCGATGTCTTGGAGGGGATGTTGCAATTCCTCGACCTGTATATCAAGTTCCCGAGCCCAGCTGAACTCCCTGAAATAAAGGATGCCTTTTATACACTGGGGAGGATGCCAAACGTCATCGGATCTATTGATGGGACACATGTTACCCTGATACCACCACAGGCACATGAGCAGGCATACCGGAACAAGAAGCACTACCATTCGATCAATGCTCTGGTGGTTTTTCTTGCTGACATGTCGATCACACATGTGTGTGCACGGTTCCCTGGTTCTGCGCACGATGCCTACATTATGAGGAGTAGTCGCATTGCAACGCTGATGTCACAGATGCCAGCTCAGCATGCCTGGCTTGTCGGTGTGTACTGACTGTTTCTCATTTTGTGTGTTTGTCAATGTTGTATTCCGCACTCCGACAAAACTCAGCTACTTGTTCATTTTTGTGTGTGTAGGTGACTCTGGATACCCCAACATGCCGTGGTTGCTGACACCCCTCAGGAACCCTGTGACACCAGCCGAGCTGCCCTACAATGAGGCACATGGTCGGAGCAGGAGGGTGATTGAGCGGACATTCGGCCTCCTGAAAAGCCGCTTTCGCTGCCTGGACCCTCCTGTTAGACCTGGCACCTTGGCGTGAGTCTCCCTTCCACTTGTTGTCGCTGTGCCTCATGTGTTTTGCTGGTGTTAGCTGCTCAGAGCACTGTGCCACTGCCAACCAGTGCCACAGTGCAAGTGCTCCCTATTTAAAATGTATATGTTGGTTGGATTCCATGATTGGCTTATTTGGTTTACTGTCAGACCCCAGTAAAGCCAGGAGTGCCCAGGGCTTGTAAATACAAATGCTGCTGGTGGGCTTGCTGCACTGGTTGTGCCACCCACAGAAGCAGCCTAGGAAAATGTGTCTAAGGTCTGCCATTGCAGAACCTGCGTGCAGTCTGGTATTGTCATGCTGACTGGGCAAGTGCACCCACTTCCCAGTCCCTAAGCCTTCCCTTAACTTCATATTAGTCACCCCTATGGTAGGCCCAAGGGCAGGGTGCATTGTAAGCATAAGGTATGACAAGCCCTGATGTGTGTGGCATGTCCTAATAGTGAATTACAGCCATTTTCATTTTTCAATATTGCAAGGCTACCTGTTCCCATAGGCCAGAATGGGCTGTTAGAATTGTTACATCCTATGATCCTAACAGACCTAGGGAACATGGTAGAAAATCGAGTTTAGTATGCCTGAACTCAGAATAATAAAATACATATTTTAGTAAAGTTTATTTTAATATTCTGTGTTTGCAAATACCACTTTTAGAAAGTTGGTATTTGCTTGCCTAACCATTTCAGCCATCCTCTGCTATGATGTGTATCTGCCTGTCTGGTTTGAGTGAGTGAGAGGGCTGGGAAAACCCAGAGGGGCAGGGCTAGGTAGCCTGGTGGTGAATAGAGAGATTGACATCCAGATGGGTGGGAGGAGTGCACCTGGACTCTGAATAGGGCTGTGCTCTGCCACCACAATGCTGGCTCCACCTCCTGTGGAGTGGCTGATGTATCTGCCCTGCACCCTTAATAGAAAGGCAGAGTCATGTCAACAAAGTGCTCAAGAACTGGTTTGGACTGGGCAAAGGCCCCTCTACCCCAGAGGAACAAAGGAATTAGGGGTATAAGTATTTGGACCCTGCTCCCAAGAAATTAGAACCTGCTTGACAAGAAGAACCTCTGCCTGTGGAGAATGAACCGGGAAAGCTGTAAGGAGTACTGTTCCTGACCTGGGGGATTGGCCTGCAGTAGTTGCCTTGCTGCTGAAAGGAGAGGAGAAAGACTACAAAGACTTTATTTCAACTTGTGCTTCAAAAGATCTCCAAGGGCTTGTGCTGAGCTTGCCCCCTGAACGAAGTCCCAGGACCAGTGGACTTCACCCCCCAGCTCCCCGGAGTTCTTTGGAAGTGCCTGCTGCTGTTGTTGGGCCTTCTGAGGGACTGCGTGTCGCAAGGAGCTGGAAGCGCGACTCAAGAAGGAGAAGCGTGCCGCCGTCGGAACTGCTGTCGTCGCATCACGTAAAGGGTGTCGCCGCTGCAGCATCGCATCGAGCGGAAGCGTCTCGCATCATCCAAGAAGTGTCTCGCAACGCCGAAGAAGCGTGTCGCTATCGCAGCCCTCATGGGTGACGCATCTCACCGCATCAGGAGAGAAGTCTTGCATCGAGAAAGAAGCGTGTCGCCATCGCAGCCATCGTAGCTGTCGCATTGCACCGCATCAAGAAAAGCGCCTCGCATCCACAGAGAAGCGTGCCGCCGTCGGAGCTGCTGTCGTCGCATCGCGTAAAGGGTTGTCGCTGCTGCAACATCGCATCGAGCGGAAGCGTCTCGCAAACGTCGGAGAAGAGTGCCGCTGCCAAGGCCGCTTTCGTCGCATCGCATAAAGGGTGCCGCCGCTGCAGCTGACGCATCTAGTCGAGTCTTCTCGCAATATCGGAGAGGCGAAACGCATCTGGCAGATCTTCACGTCTTTATTTCTTTGCACCAAAAACTTCATCGCATCAGCATCGTTGCAACACTTTCGTTGCCCTGCGTGTTGCATCTAAGGTACATTGACTTAAAGTGTCGCATTTAAGAACTTAAGAGAACTAAGCAAACTTCTACCATCTAAAGTAACAGTATTGTGTATTGTTGTCGTTTAATGGTCTTGTGGTAACTCTATATAAAGAATCCTTATTTTTAATATAAAACCTGGGTGGTGTTCATTTGTAGTGTTGACACTTGGTTACTGTATGTGTTCACAAATGCTTAACCTATAACGCTCTGAGATAAGCCTTGTCTGCTCGCGCCAAGCTACCTAGAGGGTGAGCAGGGGTTATTTTAGGAGTGTAACCCCTTACCCTGACTAGAGGAAAGGTTCCCTGCTTGTCACAAGTACCTACCTGTGCCAACCAGAGAACCCGGATTCTAACACCTCCTATATGAGCCTGCAAAGGTGTGTAAAATAATCCTTGTCTGCTGCATGCTACACAACATCTCGGTGCGGAAGGAGGTGCCTCTCATCCAGGATGACGATGACGACGACCAACCGCCAGCACCTGTGGAGGATCCCGGTCTGGGCCAAGATGCCAGTGATGATGAAGATGATGGTGACGTCCTCTCCCAGCTCATCAACAACTTCTTCACCTGAATGTAAGTTTCCAGGGTTGTTATGTGAATGTATGGAGGTAGCCTGGAATGTGTTATGCCAGCTCTGTTGCTGCCTGAGTGTGTCTGTGTGCCACTTGACTGTATGCTTGCTGTAATGTGTCCATTCAGGTGGTGTGTACTCCACAATAGGGTAGTACTGCTAACTAGTGTTTGTGTAGGTGTCTTGCAACATGTTTTGTGCATGTGTATTGCATTTTTCTCCTGTTCTTCTGTGCTTTTGACTGCATCTTGTCTGTCCTTCCCAGGGTACTTTGCCTGGAGGTCAACACTGACCCCCAACACCCAGAAGCCAACACCAGTGTGGAAGTTGACAATTCCCATCAACTGATGTACCACACATCCCTGGACTTCCATTCTTCAACACATTGGGAGCGTGTGTCCACTGTTTTACGTAGAATTACCGTGCAACTAGTGTGGAATAAACGTGTTGCTGATGTGTAATAAACCTGTGTTACGCTTTGTTATGTGCGTTGTCTGTCTTCCCACATCTGAGTGACATCTGCTTACCTCACCTGTGGACTTGTTACCACTGACTGGGCTTGGTGTTGTGTCTGTGCATGCCAATGTGTTTCAGGTCAACACCATTGTGTGGGATGAGTAACATGGCCATGGTGAGTATGTTTTGTGTTGCCATAGTGGTGTGTCTCCCTCACATGT
The DNA here is from genome assembly GCF_964204655.1 of Triturus cristatus. NCBI lineage: Eukaryota > Metazoa > Chordata > Amphibia > Caudata > Salamandridae > Triturus > Triturus cristatus. The sequence goes on from NC_140587.1 coordinate 751,224,146, forward strand.
GTCACATCCCATGACTCACCTTACGTTGGTCACATTGTTGCAGTATTTGGCATGCACTGTGTTGTGTGGCACATCAACATCTCCCTGAACATGACAAGTTGGAATCAAAACAGAGGCATATATGGTGTAATGGTGAGTTTATTTACAAACATGTGTGAGGGAAGTGCACAGGATGGTGGGTGCTGTACAGTGGTTTCGGAATCCAAAGTTCACATTGGAGTTGGAAGTGCTGGTAGATGAAATGTCCAGAGTAAAGTCCATAGTCATCTGATACATTGGCCCAAAATGAACCCTCCATGTCATGTGGGCGAGTTGTGTGCGATTGGACAAGGTGAGCGGGTTGCGCACAGAAGAACATTGTCCAGAACAGGTTTAGAGGCCCTGGGGGATGTGCTGGGACATCTGCCTCTCACATGTCCTTCTTCGGATGACCCCCATTCTTCCGGGGGGGGGATCCTCATGTGCAGGCCTCTGCGGTGCAGGGGACTCTCTGCCAGAGTCCTCCTCCCTCCCTGTGGAGCTGGCAGATGGTGTTGCGACAGATGTTGTGGGCACACAGGGGGTGTGGACAGGTTGGTGTTGATCTGGCGGAGGCATTGTAGTATGTCCCAATGCACCGCAGTGATGTCATCCCACTTGGCCTCCATGCAGGCATGGTGGGCGACCTGCTCGTGTTGCATGTCCTTGATGATCCCCACTACCTGGCCAAATCCTCCGGTGCTATCCTGGTACGCATCTAAGATGCGTGCCAGGTGGGGGTCATCATGCAGTCCAGACCCCTCTGCAAGGCGTGCCCTGTGCCTCCCACCCCTCCCAGCACCCCTCTTCACATGGGCAGGACCAGTGGCAGGACGCACAGGTGACACTGGGACCCCTTGGGTGGTGTTGCTGGTGGTGTCGGCTGTACTTCTGGGGGGTCCTGTGTCCCTGTGCTGTGGGTGTTGACTGTCCTTGGTCTGTCCGTGTTGGCGGGGGTGCCCTGTCGGTGTCCAGATGCTGGAGGCGTGGGTACAGGGGGGGGCAGATGTTGATGCTGCTGGTGCTGCATGATGGCTCACACCGGAGGGGCCAGGTTGGTCGTCGTCATCCGAAGAGGACAGTGAGAGAGTCAGACCAGAGAGCTCAGTGTCCACCAGCGTCTGGGACTGGGTATCCTCATCATTTGGTGCTGGGTGCCCAGCACCACCTGTGTTTGGAAGAGACACACAATATGATTTATGTTTCTACATGCATCGTTGGTTCACACACATGACATTTTCTACTTTTCAAACAGATGTCTGCCTGTACACTGCTTTTTCCTAGCTTGTCACGGACAGAGTTTGATATTGTTGTTGGCCATTTCCCAGCATGGCCTTGTGCTCCCCACAACAGAGCCCAGTGTCAGACATCTTGTCAGTCCCTTCCCACTCCCTGTGAGGCGAGTATGGTTCAGTTTGATCTTTCTGGGCCATGTGGGTGGGTGTAGGTTGTCTGTGACTGCGAGTCCCATCATACTCTTGGCTACACCCCCCTTCCCAGCATGCTCATACTTCCTCCCTCTTGACTCTACTTCCCTGTGAGGGGGTGTGACAGCAATGGCAAGATGGCTGACTGTGAAGTCCTGATGTTTGTTGTTGGCCATTTCCCAGCATGGCCTTGTGCTCCCCACAACAGAGCCCAGTGTCAGACATCTTGTCAGTCCCTTCCCACTCCCTGTGAGGTGAGTATGGTTCAGTTTTATCTTTCTGGGCCATGTGGGTGGGTGTAGGTTGTCTGTGACTGCGAGTCCCATCATACTATTGGCTACACCCCCCTTCCCAGCATACCCTTGCTTCCTCCCTCTTGACTCTGCTTCCCTGTGAGGGGGTGTGACAGCAATGGCAAGATGGCTGACTGTGAAGTCCTGATGTTTGTTGTTGGCCATTTCCCAGCATGGCCTTGTGCTCCCCACAACAGAGCCCAGTGTCAGACATCTTGTCAGAACCTTCCTATTCCCTGTGAGGCAAGTATGGTTCAGTTTGATCTTTTTGGGCCATGTGGGTGGGTGTAGGTTGTCTGTGACTGCGAGTCCCATCATACTCTTGGCTACACCCCCCTTCCCAGCATGCCCATACTTCCTCCCTCTTGACTCTGCTTCCCTGTGAGGGGGTGTGACAGCAATGGCAAGATGGCTGACTGTGAAGTCCTGGTGTTTGTTTGGCTACAAGTCCCAAGTGAGCCCCTGTGCTTCACACAGCAGCACCCAGTACGGGGTCTTTTTTGCTGATATTTCAATGAGGTGTGTGTCATTGCATTGTACCCGGTGAGTTGTGTGGAGTTTGTGTTGGGGGGGTTGTCTCCCCATGCTGATAAGTATGGTCAGGGCTGTCAGTCCTCCTTCCCATCATGAAAACGTGCTTCCATTGTAGGGCGTGCAAGTTGTCTTTCAGGATGTCAGTCAGTGGTGTCCTGCTTCTGATTTGCACACAAGCCCTAGCAGGGCCTTGTGCTCCCACAGCAGGACCCAGTGTCAGCCATCTTGTCAGTCATTTTCCACTCCCTGTGATGTGGGCATGTTTCTGAGAGGCCTTGATGGGCCAATCAGGAGGGGTACCATTATCTGTGACTACAGGCCCCATCATGCTTTTGGCTACACTCACTTCACCTGCATCTCCACTATTCCTTCCTGACAGTCAGCTGCACTGTGAGGTGGTGTGTTTGTGGTGTCAAACTGTCTGGCAGGGTGTATTTAGCTTAGTGCCACTGGCTTGCTCTATTTGTTTGTAGGTTGGTGCATGCCATGACACAGTTCCCAGCCACTATGAGATGGCCGGTATTGTGTTTGTGACTGGCATACACATCTTGGGCTGATTATCTATTGGTTAGTGTAGCTTTGCTTGCGGTGCGGTGCATGGTGTCCCCTTGCCACACAATCTTGGGTATGCTGTTTGTGTACTCACCAGGCTCTGGGATGTCTGTTAGGCCATGGACGCTCTCTGGTGGTAGGATGTCCCGCACCTTCTCCTCCCAGGTCCTGAAGTAGACTGGTTTGGCAGGAGGGCCACCGCCGGTGCACTGACTCAGGGCGTGATCTTTTTCGATGACTTTCTTGACCCTCCTGCGCATGTCATACCACCTGTTCTGGATGTCGTCCTTTGTGCGTCTTGCTGGTGCTTGGGCGTTCACCTTGTCCACAATCCTCGCCCACATCTTGGTTTTCTGTGAGATGGGGGTCCTTTGGACCAATGTACCAAACAAATGTGGCTCTACTCTGATGATCTCGTCTACCAGCACTTCTAACTCACTATCTGTGAACTTTGGATTCTTCTTTGGAGGCATGGTGATGGGTGGTGGTGGTGAGGGATGTGTGTGTGAGGGTGCAAGTGATGGTGGGTTGGTGTTGGTTTTGCTGGGTGTATGTGTGTGTGCTTTTGTATGAGGTGCTGATGGTGTGTGAGTTGTGTGATGGGTGAGTTGTGAGTGTGTCTGTAGTTGCTGTGTACTGGTGTTTGCTTCTGGCTGTGTCTCCTGTTTGCAAGGGATGATGGTAGTGGTTGTAGTCCTTTATATAGTTGGAGTGGTGGGTGTGGCTTTGTCCCATGTTTTTTTGTTGGTGTTTATTGGCTTTGTCATTGCTTGTTTGGTCCTTTTTTTGTCTTTTTTCCTTTGTGTTTTGTAGACATGAAGGAGACGTTCATGTGATGGAAACGGATGCTGCTGTTGTCTTGTGTAGGCTTCTCCGCCTCATTCACGCTGCCTGTCTTCTGTGTTTGGTACGCGTCGTTCGCGGCGGTCTCTATTGCTTGTGTGCCGGGTTGTCTGTGCGTGTCGGTCGTGCGGCTTGTTCTCCGTGCAAGTCGGTCTGGTTTTGCACGCATTGCATCGTACTGCGCAAATCGTACATTGCGGGTACGGGTCGGTCGGCTTCATTCCGGGTTTGTGTCGGTCGGTGATATTCGCGTCGGTTTTCCGGCCGGATCACTATTTTCCCTACGGCTCGGTCGTACGGCTTGTATTCCGTACGTGTCGGTTGTAATTCACATGCGTTCCTTCGTACTGCACATGTCGTACGGCGCTGTTCCGTGTCGGTCGGTGTTCGGTCCGGATCCGTGTCGGTCGGTTTGTTTTGCGGCCGGAATCGGAATCGGCCCCTATGTGTTACTCTGGATTTATAAAGCCACTAAGGGCCACGCAAGGTGGCCTTGCAAGGCTTGATAAATCCTACTTAGGTTTTGCGCCACCCTTGCACCCCCTTGCATGGTGAAACGGTGACCCAAAACCTATATAAATATACCCCCCAATGCATTATAATCTTGATGATGATGGGTTGATTTGGCTACTACTCATCAAGCAAGTAGGTTGAGGGTGATGTCTCATGATAGTATAACCAATCTTGATGCTCCGCAGATCACTGTGACGCCCCCGTCTCTCTTTTCATGACAATTAATTTGGGGTGTCCTCCCATTAATCAAGCAGTCCTGTAATTCAATATGGATCCTCAATGTCCTACTCCTAACCACATTGGGGCCGATTCCGATCCGGGTCGGAAGGGCACCGAACGCGATCCGGCCGGAAAAACTACGAGCCGTACGCGTGTTTTCCGGCCGACTCGTACAGCTGTACGAGCGAGCAAGTACGATGCGAGCTACATGAAATTCACCGACGGAGTCGTTTCCGGGTCCGAACCACTCCGTACATCTCAGTCGTAAGCTAACCATGGCGTGCAATGGATGCGATTCACGACCAAGCCAGTACGATGCACGGATCGGACAGCCTGTGCGAGCCGGAGTGTCCGGCTCGCAAATCGTCCGGGTGGTTGCCTTTGGGGGTCCGCGTCGGACCCCCTGTCGCCCGCAGCCCTACAACTCGGACACAGGGGGAGACACATGGGTCTCCCCAACACAGGCATGTACGGTGCGGATGGCACCGACGCGTAACCACTGTAGGGGGCGCACTTGTCCGTTACGTACCCATTCAGTCAATGGTGGCCATGTACACATCGTACGACCGGCTCCCTTTGACTTCTATGGGAGTCCGACCGAACCGAGTCCTGTAGCATGCGGCCGCATCGTACTCGCTCGGTCGGACTGCAGGAATCCTACACAGTCGGAAAACACTCCGGATCTGGCTCGGTCGGAGTGCTTTCCGACCCGGAGCGGAATCGGCCCCATTGTGTTAAAATACCTTATCTGTATATGTTTATAACATTAGAAACAATTTGACCTATTCTAGTCAATATTTCAATAAAGTAATAACCTGTAAGAAACAAACACTTGTATATGTCGCCACTGTTTCAGGTCCTTTGGATCATCCGAAAAGGCAAGACAAGCATATGTATGGCTAAATGCATTGAAAATCTCAGGAGGCCAACTCACCACAAGAATTTGAAAACCATTATGGACTTCCATTGTCCTTTTACCAACGATCGATATGTAATGAGTTTACCATTAGGGCCGTCGTCCCCCATATTATTGCCTTTCTCCTCCCCTTTTTTCTGATCTTGTTTTTGCTGGCATTAGGACTCTGCGCACTGTACAACTGCTAACCAGTGTAAAAGTGCATGTGCTCACTCCTGAAAAACATAGTAATATTGGCTTACCTCCAATTAGCATATTTAATTTACTTTTAAGTCCCTAGTAAAGTGGTACTAAATTTACCCAGGGCCTGTAAATTAAATACTTCTATTAGGCATGCAGCACTGATTGTGCCACCTGCTTAAGTAGCCTTTTAAACATGTCTCAGGCCTGCCGTTGCACAACCTGTGTGTGCAGTTTTAAACAGACTTTCAATCTGGCAAAATTAACCTTTTGCCAGGCCCAAACTTTCGTTTTTAATAGATATCAGTCACCCCTAGGTTTGGCCCTGGACAGCCCAGAGGGCAGGGCGCAATGTATTTAAAACGTAGGACATGAACATTTAAGTTTTAGATGTCCTAGTAGTGAACAATTCTTAAATGTGTTCTACACTACTGCAAGGCCTGTCCCTCCCATAGGTTAACATTGGAGTTGCCCTATGATATTTTATAGTTGTAATATCATAATGGGAGGCGATAACTACTTCATGTTTGGTGTTTCTGGAATCCTAATTTAAAATCCTAACATCTGGTAAAGTCGGATTTTAAATTACAATTCTGAAAATGGCACTTTTAGAAAGTTAATATCTTATTGATCTTATGGAAAAGTGTTGATTGAATAAATTCAGCTTGGGAATGTTGCAAGCTGTTTAATTTTATAATGGCCCATCCCAGGTGACTCCAAAGGCCCAACCACTTTCTAAATTGTTTTTTAGAAAGTTTACATTTTCTTGCCTTAGACATTTGGTACCTGCAGTCTGTCTCTGATTACATGACTGGGTGTAGTTGGCAGTTGGGGGCTTTGTGTATTCCTCCTAGACAGCCACACACAATGGGAGCTTAGGTGTGACAGGATGGGCCATCACTGGCATGATGTGAGGGAGGAGCAGAGCGAAGCCTCACATACACCTGAATAGGCTGTGTCCTGTATCCACACACTGGGGCCTAACAACCCTGCATTTTCACTTCAGCCAGCTTGAAGCCTGGGAAGAGGAGACAGGGAATGCCCTGTGCTCTAAGGCACTGGCTAGAAGCTTCTCCCACCTCCCAGAACCAGGGCACTGGTGTATAGAAGAAGGACCTCAGGGACCACCACTTCATTACACTACTGGACCTGTGAATACTCTGCCAGGAAGAAGGACTGTTGTGCTGCTACAAGGGCTGGTTAGACTGCTACTCTGAAGGCACTGTTGCCCTCTTGCCGGAGGAAAAGAACTGGACCACAACTTTCACCTTGAACCAAGAAGTGACTCAGATGGCTAGTCTGCTCTCCTTCTGGTCTGAACTTCAGGGACATAACAGGCTCCCCTACAGCTCCTGTACCAGTCTTCAGCGAGTTCCTGACCCTCAAGTGATGCCCCTCAGGTCCTGGATCTTTGGTGTGGCTCAGCAGGCTCTTAATGCCAGTTATAGGACTCTTCGTGACCTCGAACAACGCTGCTCGCATTGAAGTTCGGCGCAAGCCACCACCAGACTATCTCATTGCACAGCAAGCATCGATGCTGTGGAGGACCACCACCACGAAGCTCCAGCCTACCCGTCCGCAACGCCCGGCCTGCTCTGCACACCATGCTGACTGCCACCCACAACAATCTACTTGCTCCAAGAGACCCTCTTCAACTCTAACAGGACTCTTGGCACAAAACTTGAGAAGGTAAACCTTTAGTGGGACTAATCTGGGACTGTATCCGACCCACTCTCCATCACGTTCAGCCTGAACTTTTGACTTTGGCCTGGACTAACACGATTAGATACCCGCGGTTGTCAATTTCTGTTTCTGGGCGCTATTTTACAGTTTATTCTTTAAAAATTCATAACTCCGGTTTTATTGATTGGATTTTTGTTGTTTTGGTCTTGTTTTATTGACTCAACTTTGCTCTATTTTTCTAACCTGGTGTGGGATCTTTTTGTGGGTGTTTAAACTGTTTTACTGTTTCAAGTATTGCGCAAATACTTTACACTTGCCTCCAAGTTAAACCTGACTACTCTGTACCAAGCTATCAGGAGGCTGAGCACAGGTTAATTTGGGGCTTGCTTGCACCTTACCCTTACTAGGATTAAGGTTGCTGCATGATCAGCTCACACCCCAGCCAACCAGTAACCCAATTTCTGCCACTTGCTGAACACAGATCAATGACCTCATCTACTTAATAACTTATTCTTTGCAGGAAATGAACTACATGCTCAAGAACTTGTTTTTAATGCTATTTTTGAACATATGCTCTACATTTGAACTGTTTGGATTTTTGATAATATATTGACTCAATCATGAATAAATCATAAGGTGCACACTCAGTATTACTATGCATTTTGCAGGTGACATTTATGCTGTATGTACGCGGTAAAAGACAATTCATTTCAAATACAAGCGATTGTTGTTTGTAGTTGCAACTAATTTGCAACTAATGCTATTAGCGATAGAGGGTTGACTTAGACACCAAGAAGTACGTCCTTTTTACTCCTACACAGAATTATGGCATTGTGGTTTGATCCAGGACAGCTAGCATGGCAGTTCATTATACAGAGGTTCGCATCACACAGCATTTGCACATTAATGGTATACTTCATTTTACAGTTGCAGCATACTTGTTTCCGTCTACCTGAGGCCATAAGTGTCAATGAACCTCAGGGTATCTGCAGATCCTTCTGTGGATTAGAAGTTTGCATTTCTGACATTGGCTGTGTGGGTCTCCAATGGGAATTGTGTATGTTGCCCACTCACTTTCAGCAAATTGTCCATCATTTAGCTGAGTATTTTGCTGAAGCTTGCCTGAGAAATGCAGTGCATCAATCCGACTCTCCATCGTGTGGTGGTTATTGCACAAGATTACAGCACCGCGAGCATTTTCAGGAAATTGTAACAGCAGTGGATCCCTATGTTGGACTCCATGTATCCCTGATAAAGCCAGTATGTATTGCATGGTGCCCATATCTAGCCTGTGTGCCTTCAGGATCTCAGGCTCACTCTTTTTTAGGGGTTCCAGTCGTAGACCCTGATTTAGATCTTGGCGGACAGGTTACTACATCACAACGTTGACGGATATCCCATCCGCTGAAATATAAATCCCATTATATCCTATCGGATTTATATTTCTGCGAACGGGATATCCATCCCCATTGTGATGGGGTAACCCGTCCGCTAAGATCTAAATTAGGCCCCTAGCCTGTCAGTCCTGGTACACATCTTGCATTGCTGTATCCTTTAAGGTTGTTGCTTTGGGGCCTGGTTTCCACCATCATTTGTTTCCAAAAATGTTATTTGCATTTTATTATTTTCAACATTGCAAGTTACAAATGTGATAATTTTTGACGGACGCTTTACAGCATAGTTTCATGTAAGTTGCATTGTATAGCAAGTGGTTTTATTTCCTACTCATGGAAGGCTAAATAAATGCATTTAAACATGTGTCACACTGCATTGCAATGGCAACTATAGCACTCAGAAACCCGAAAATATATAATCAACCACAGTATATAACTGGGGTAAGAACTAGGGGAGAGGAAGAGAAGGAAGGTATTGGTTAGGGATGAGTATGGTACTGGAAGAGCCTAGATGTGAGGAGAAACTGGAGGGGGAATGAAGATGGGAGGACTGGTTTCCATCCTCAAGATAGATGATTTAATTTGACATAAAAATGGATTTGAAATAGCATAATATAGTGGCCTAGCAGTGATGTATCCAAGGGGGTGTACTGCGCTGTGAAAGTGTGAGCTGCTGCAATCAACCTGTGAGTATGTCACTTGTGCCTGGTTGTTTTTGTAGGTCTGACCCTGCGTGCAGGTGAGTGTGTGTGTGAATATATTTTGTATCTGATTTCAAATGGTGCATGTACTATGTTTTGTGCATTATGTTATTATTCCTTTTTGTATTGTTTTCCATCTTTACATTCATTCCCTACACGTTTAGCAACTTCTACTACCTGTCCCTCAAATGTTTTTCCACTATTTAAGAGTTAAAACCTATGTGTTTTTGTTAGATATTGTAGATTTTTAAGGTAATGAAAATGTTGTCTTGCATTCGTTGTCTACTGCTTGTGTCTGCTATCCACTTGATGGCCTAATTTATGTGCATTCACAAATACAATGCTTTACTTCCATAGCTCTTTATGGCCATTCCTTTTAAGGAAAGGTTGAGATTGGGTTCTTTTAGTCTCCATAGAATCCCTTGGCACCAAATTTACCCAAATAAAATTGAATAATCTGTCCTGAAACTGGTCAATGGGATTCAGAAAAGAATTTTACTGGGGTTTTATGCACGGCATAAAGAAGTGATGCAACCCTGATGCAAAATCTTAGTAAATCAGGTCCTTGGTTCATTCATATTGGCACAGACAAGCATCCAACCTAGAGCCCGGAAGTTCCCCTGTCTTTGCCCATTGTTCTTTCAGACCACCCATTGTTCTTTCAGACCATCCCTTATTCATGTCCTGGGAAGGCATTAGCAGGTCTAAGGCATCAATTAAGTAGAGGCTGTCTCCATCTCAAGTCAACCCACCAGGACTACTTCCTCTGGCTATACACAGCTGTGGACCATATGAATTTGGCAGGTCTGAGAACGTTTTAACAAATTTGGAAATGTAATCCTCTATCGACAACTAAGTGATAAACAGTATAAACACAAAATCTAGACAGGCCATTCTCCAATAGTAAACTCCTGATCCACAGTTTTGCTTTTTTTGGAGATAGACTGCGTCATCACAACAAAATAATGTTTGAACAATGGGCACATACCTCTTAAGGGAAAAAAAAACACATTTTCTACTGCCTTTAATGGTTGGCTAGGGAAACATTAGGCTGGCTGACAGAAGCTCCTCAGTTGGACTAATAATATTAAAACTCACTTAAGTGCGTATAAATAAACACCGTTTAAAAGTCAGGGTCATCAAACAAAAATCTCCTTAACTCATGTCCCAAACTTTCATTACATGGAAAAAGAAAACGTACCATTCCGAATGAGAGGACATAGAAAACACTGCTCACCGATTTGCCCTCCTTTACAGCATATATACATACATCTGAACGAACTTTGCACCACTGTTACAACAAGGGTGCCTAGGAGTCCTCCTTACTATGGTCAAATGCATAGGTAGCTTCATTGGATTCTAATAGTTCAAATTTACAGGCGCAAATGGTACAAAGCACATCAGAAAGGGAAAAACCTGCCAGGCACATATTTCCCTCAAGTCTTCGTCTGTACTAGCCCTGTGAGCACTAGAGCTTCTTGCATCTATGTGCAGCACATGGGTTAAGCACTCCTTTTCAGCATGTCACTGAAAGAACATTCTATGCCTAAAAAAGTGTCCATTTAAACAAACATGGGAAAACATTTTTTGAGACAATTTTGTAGGTCGTTTTGGTATCCTGCATGCCGTATCTGTACAGAGTGGGTCATTTCCAATTCACTAGCTTTGAAATTTAAGATTATTGTCTAGTCCATGGTACAGGCTATGAATCACCAGAGCAGAACTGAGAAATTGGGTTGTTGGTTCAATACGGGGAGACCCCTGTTCAAGCAACAGCCACAATTCCCCTCAGGGTAAACCACAGAAATCACAAAATTAACCAATGCTCAACTCTCTGCTAGCTTGGCACAAAAGTAGCAAGACATAACTTAGAGGCTATGATTTAAAAGTAAGTATGCAGTACACAAACACCATCAAATATAGAACTCGAGAAAAATCCCACACAAATTTAGACAAATAGAGTACATTTCATCAAATTATTTGACATCAAAACAACAAAATCCAATCTGCAGAACAGGAGATATGCATTTTCAACGTATTAAGCAACAACAGCACCTAAAATCACAATGTGCCAACTGTGGTTATCTGGTATCGCCGAACCGGGAAAAAGTCACAAGTTTCGGCCAACCATAATGAAGCGCGGGCCGGCCACATGGACCAAGTTAGCCTGCTTAACATTGTACCTTAAATCCTGATTGCGGAGAGATGCGAAGTCCCGCATTGAGGATGTATTGCACAGCAGAGGAGATGAGAGGCCCTTGCATGGAGATGCGTCCCTCAGCTGTGGTTCTGAGTGGCTCTGGGCTGTAATGCTAAGTCCTGCATCGAGATGTCATACAGCAGCGGTTCCGAGGTGCTGCCGCTGCAATGCAAAGTCCTGCGTCTGAAATGCATTGCACTGTGATTCTGATACAGAGTCTTGTGAGGCAATGCTTTGCACTGTATCTGTTCTGCTGGAACCACCCATGGGCTGGCAGAGCTCCTTCAGGTGCACTTCCAAGGGTTCAGAACTGGAGTGGCACCACTTGGGGGATAGTCCTCACAGCTAGCAGAGTCCAGGTGCTGGGTTCAAGGTTGTTGAATGAATGAAAAATTGTAACACACAAATAGCTGCTTCCAAAGGTTGGAGCCTGTTCTGTCCATAAGGCTCTGGTGAGGAAGCCAGCCAACTGGCCCTTGGAGTCACTCTGGTGGTCCTGGGTTTAAGATGCAGGTCCAGTCCTTCACTCAGGCAACAGGGCAACAGTGTAGCAGTCCTTTTACAGAGCAGCACAGCAGTCCATCTGAGCCCCCCCACGGGTCTAGATGTGTACTGAAGGGTAGGTCTGAGGGTCCCCTTTTAATACCTGGTACCCTCTTCGAAGAAGGAGAAGATTATAGAGAATTCCCTTTGAAGTGCTTGAAGTTTCATGACTCCTCTACCCTGGCTACAAGCTGGCTGCAAGAACAATGCAGGGGGTCTGAAGGCAGTGCACAGCCTATTGATTTGCAAGTTGTGCTGTGCCCAGCTCTACTCCCCCATCCTGCCAGTTGATGGCCCAACCAGGCACACCTAATCCCTCTATTTTGTGACTGTTTGATAGGAATAAAAAAAGTCCACTGTCAAGTACACCCAGTCATGTGCCCCAGGATAGGCCACAGGTACCAAATAATTTCAAGCAGCAAAATGCCAATTTTCGAAAAGTGGCATTTTCAATATTGCAAATTAAAATCTGACTTTACCATCAGAGAGTTTTTAATTATGATTTCTCAGACGCCAAACATGGAATGCTTACTTGTTTCCACTAAAATGTTAGCATGTATTAAATGCAATAAGGCAATCCAATGTTATCCTATGGGAAAAGTAGGACTCACAGTAGTAAAAAACAAATTCAGGAGTGTTTTAACTACCAGGGTATGTAAAACTTAAAAGTGCATGTCCAATCTTTCCATTACTATGCACTGTGCCCTATGGGCTACCTAGGACCTACCTTAGCGGTGACAATAAAAGGGGAGTTTTAGGCTTGGCAAGGGGGTTATATTGCCAAGTAAAATTGGTAGTGTAAAACTACATTCAGGCTGACTGCAATGGCAGGACTGGGACATGTTTAAGGGGGCTACTTAAGTGGTGTGTGTGCTGTCCCCTGTTGTGTTCACAATGTGTCATTTTTGTTTTGGTATTGCAATTTGTGTTGTTTTGTGTAGTGCATTGTTGGGTGTTTGTCCAAATGGGAAACAGCATTTACAACGCTGTCATTACATCACATTACCTTTACAACGCAGTCGTTACAATGACCGCATTGTTAGAATGCGATACATTTATATCGTAAGTCATTAGATCGACTTGCTGTAGCGGGCGCTCTAACCTAAGGAATAGTATCATTTACTATTCCAACATCTTCCCTACTGTTGTGCAGGCTGGAGTTGGAATCGTAAATTATACTATTCCTAAATCCAGTGCGCCCCCTACAGCAAGTCGATCTAATGACTTGCGATGAAAAGGCATTGCGTTCTAACAACGCAGTCGTTGTAATGACGGCCTTGTAAAAGAACGCGATGTAATAGCATGCGAAGTAACGTGCTACATTCGTCCAAATAGGAGTTTATGGTTATAGAGGGAGGGGAAGGGATAGTGTTTCTGTTGTTGGGTTTAGAGTGGCTTTTGGGGTTTGGGGTATGTCAGGCAGGGAGATGAACCTGACAGAGGAAGAGCTTTGGGGCCTGCTGTGGCTGATGTTCAGGTACCTGCCCAATTTGATCAGCAGTGGATGCAGGGTCAGCCATGATGCTCAATTCCTGAGAGGTGTCCGCTTTGGGAGAAGGTACACTTTCAGCTCTCGCATCTTCAATATCAAGTCGAGCATCTACCAACTCAAGCACCTGTGGGAAGACTTCATCAGCTGGGAGTAAGATTTCCTGGACCACCTGGGGATCAAAGTTGCTGGGGCTACCGATAAGTCGCTATATACCATGAGCTTGTAGTTGTTTGGCTTTCACACAATACTTTGAACTGTTTTTATTCCAGAAGGCCCAGATATGTATGTAGCTTAGTATGGCATGATACAGGCTAACTCCATTACATACACTGAACATGCAACAGGGGCCTGTTCACAATGACATTGCATTAGCCAAAACATACCAGGCAGTGCAGGGGAAGACTCATCTGTGATGTGGGGCCCATCCAGCACTGAGCAGGGAGTATTGTCTCATGGCCTGGTAGGTCATTACTGACTTGGAACTGTGGGGGTCACCCACCATGTATGTTGCAGGGGAGCACACTCACTAGTTATCAGGCCACAGGTTGGACAGGGTATTTGGTTACCCCTCCCCCTCAATGGTCAGACATATGTCTATGTAACAAACAATGTCAATGATTCATTTATGAGCCTGGATGGGCCTTGATTGATCATTGTTCATTTGCAGTGCACTGGTCACATGTAAGGAGCAAAGTAAGGAGACAAACAAGCATGGGTACTGCCTGATGTGTGTATAATTGTCAAGAACACATATTGACTTAAGAAGACCCCAGCATTGTCACACTATGCAGAGTGTGGTCCAACAAATGGGACTATTCACATAGCCATCAAAGCCTAGTACCCTTGCACCATGTTGCAAGCTAGGTTGTTCATGTACCTTGTCTATACTCTGTGCACCTCATATGTGATGTACTTGGGATCATCTCAATACATTGCAGCATTGCATAAATATGTCCATCATGAGGGCATTCAACTGTGCCTCATGCTACAAGTCCAATGTACAGACAATACCAGGCATTTGTGACGTCAATGTACTCTGCTTCATGAGTACACAGTTTACATGTTCAGAATTCACAGAGCAATGTACTAAGTTTTGTCTTGTAGGTGGACCAGACCCATACACCCATGGTGAGGTGGCGACTTTCCAAGATGCCAGTGCTACTAGTAAGTGTCACCTGATTGTTTCTGTGCTCTGTAAGGATTGTGTGTGTTTGCTTAAATGGGTTACAGTGAGATGTGCAAGGGGTTTCATCACTCTGTGGAATCAAGCTGTAGCTTACAGGGGGATTCACAGCAGAAGTAGGACAAATTTGCATGTGCAATTGACAGGGCCAAATTGCTATGTGGAATCATTTCCAATGTATGCAGGCCCACGTGATGGATGCCTCTTGCTGTGCAACTCTTGTGGCAGCTATGTTGTGGATGCTTATGGCACATGTACCATCACCTGCCTCAAAGCCAACTGATGGTCATTGAATCTAATGTCTCTCACCTATACAATGGACAGAAAGTGCCAACATGTTAGCTGAACTATGTGTCACAAATATTGGGATAGGCTGTGATTTACCTGACACAGTATGTTTGCCCAAGTCCAAATTTGAGAAGGAATACGGTGTGGCCGGGGTGTAACACATATCCCATACCATGCTTCCAATTGTGAACAGCACATCAATTGTTGACATGTGCACAGTTGACATTTTACCAATATATGTGTCCTCCTATTGTGTGCTCACATCATAACATGCACATGCCTGCAGATTATCATCCTCCATCCTACCAACATTGGTACAGTCTAAATTATTGAAGGCAAGCCAGGCATTCATTCCACTCAAACAGCAAATTGTTTTGTGAGCTATACATGTACCTGTAGTACAGCGTCCACGCATAGTTGGGAATTCCAGTCAACTTTGGCTACCATGTGAGCAGCTTTGCATACCAAAACATGATTCCATCCTAGTGTAGATGCTGCATATGTATTTGTGAGGTGGCATAGATTACATGTATCATTCATGATAGCATAACCAGTGGGCAAGTTACATATCCCCATTTGTTTCAGTGAGTGCATAAGTCCAATGTCCATGCCAATGACTTACTTGGGTTCAACCCTTACCCCACATTGATCATGATTTGTGGCAACTGTATTCCGCATCATGGATACCAGCACATCCCTCAGAGTACTGCATATCGGTGACGTGAGAGATGGGGTGCCAGGAGTGATATTGCCAAAATGGCATGGTGGTACAAAGGAAGGTGTGATAAACTCAATGTGAACATGGAGGAATGACCTTCTCTCTGCCTGACTGCTGCATATTGCTACTGTAGGCGTACACATGGGAATTTATGGTACTATTTGTGTTGCAGGTCCACACAGGCTGCAATGAATTCAACACCAGTGCAGACATACTAGGTATGAGTGAATCTAGGACATCACTATTCCACACAAGCCAATACTGTTACATGCCTGACTCCTGTCCCATATATCCATATATCCAATGCCCTGTAATAGACGAGTCATACCTTTGCAGTGTTTTGGGAGAAATAAGGCCAATGTTTTAAGTACCACAGGCATGTATCCACTGTGTTGTTAGGATACAGTCCATTACACAGTTCACCTACTGCTGCCGTTACCCATAAGGTCTCCGCCAATGAATGTCACAATTGAACCATTTTGCCCCTTGAGTACGAATCCATATGTACCCAACATAATTGTGCAGAGTCTGTCTTAATATGAACATGAGTCAATGTTTATTAGGCCAGACACTGCCATTCCATGTACCTACAAGGCCAAGATCTGCGTACTTTTGCATTCTAACTTTAGGACAAGTACATGCTTCTTGTGACGTTTGGTCATGATGCATTCCACAGATGTCTAATATTTGCCTGGACATGCCACTTGTGCAGCTTTTTGTAATTAATGCAAGTAATTGATGAAAACGTGGTCAAGTTCAGCTTGACCTGATACATATAGCCTTCCTCCCTAAGAGATACCATGGCCCCTGAGGAGGAACGTCAGTAGTGCACCAGAAAGAAGACGTACCGCCACATCAGGCACATGGTCATGGTCAAGGGATTCCAGCGAATGGGGAGCCAGTACGAAAAGGCATGAGCAGCAGGGGCCTAAAACTCACTACCTTGGGCCGAGACAGCACTGGACACGGCAAGCACCATGCCTGAAGTGGCACTCTCACTTACGTCTGACACCCGTGAAGTAGCTGGACCCGCCACAGCACCACCTCCAGCAGTGGCACCACAGGTGGTGCCCCATACTCCTTCTCAGCCTACGTAGTTTCAGAGGCAAACCCTGAAGGACAATGCAGACATGAAATTGAGAACTTCAGATGGTGAAAAGAATATAGCAATCTTTGGACAACATGATTGAGCAGATATAGGCCCTCCCTCCATTGTTCTGCCCCCCCCCCCCCCCCAAGTTCTTTTTTTGTATTTTTCAGTGTATATAGTTTTACCGTAGGTTAAGATTTTAATATTTAGGTGTTGTTAGGTGAGAAT
The DNA here is from genome assembly GCF_964204655.1 of Triturus cristatus. Classification (NCBI taxonomy): domain Eukaryota; kingdom Metazoa; phylum Chordata; class Amphibia; order Caudata; family Salamandridae; genus Triturus; species Triturus cristatus. Next base: position 751,241,161 of record NC_140587.1, read on the forward strand.
ATGGGCGGGTAGGTTGTTAAGAGGGTGGGGGGTTAATGTATGTGTATTAAAAAATATATATTTATTTATTTAAGGTTTAATGTATAGCTAGCTTTTGTATAGGTGTTGTTTATGTTTGTCTCATGTGCAAATGTGTATTAAGGGGGTGGGGAATTGATGTTTAACCTGTCTGTTGTGGTATATGTGTAGAGTAGTATAAGTTAAGGTTAGGTCGGTTAGGTTAGTGTTAAGTTAGGATAGTGCAATTGATTTAGCATAGGCTACTTTAGGCATTGTTTAGGTAGGAATAGTTAGTGTAGTTTATTTTGGATATTAATTTATAATGGTGTTTTAAATAAAACATGTTTAGCACTTGCACAACTGGTTGATCATTGACTGTGTGGAAGTTGTCATATATGCTATGTTTGGGTAGAGCACAAGCAGTAGCATTTCCTGGCAGTGTTTGTTTACATGTGTAACTAGGTGAGGCACCTAATATGTGGAACCTGAAGTTTGCAATTGAATCACATAAGGGATCTTCAAATGTTATTGAGCACTATAAGTGGCACTCTTGCTGTGAATGGACACACAGCCCAATACCAGGTATTCACCTAATGTTGCACTGTGTGTGTACGTGATGCTACATGTTTTGTGTGTATGATTGAGTCAAACCATTGTGACTAAACTTGGATGTGTTGTGTGCCACACTGATGGCAGCCACTTACATGCTCTCCCTAGCACCATTTTGTTGTCACATCACTGTTGTCTGCTGGCCAGTATGCATGGAGGTACCCCCCGCCTTTGCAGATACGTAATTCAATCGAACCATTGACTAATTAGCTATTGTAGCACTTCATGCATGTGAACTTGGTAACTACTTACTACTTTAGATGCACATAGGGATCACAAAAACTGTTTTGCATGGCCTGTGCAGTTTTACCTCTGGGTTTATGATACACATTTTACTTTAGATAGTAGGTAGTGTCTCTAAGGTCAGCACTTCCACTATGGTCAGAGAACTGCTACCGGACAGTTTTTTGTTGTAAAGAGGGAACATCCACATCTTCGTCCTCTGATATGTGTGGTGCCTCCCGTGAGGAGGGTATTGTCAGTGCCGATGGCAATGGAGCCACACACGTGACAGCAAGCGTTATTTCCCGTAGGAGTAACGTCCCCAAATAGGCACTCCTTGATTGAAATGTCAATAAAGTTCCATAAGAATCTTGTCAATGTTTTTTTCGTTTGTTAAGTTTATTTAGTTTGATTCCATACTATTACATTCATAGTATTTGTTTATTTAATTCCACATTTGTTCTGCCCAATGCATTTCGGGCTAAGCCCTTCTTCAGGGGAGTTTAATTCTTTAATGAAGGCTGTTTTATTGCTGTAAAAACTTCATTGAAATAAACAATTTCTTCGAAATACCCGATGGGATCCGAGATATGAGATCACCATCAAATGCTGGTTAATCGCAATCATTGGTGGCTGTATTCAGTGCGTTAAGGAGTGCCTATTTGGGGACGTTACTCCTACGGGAAATAACACTTGTTGTCACGTTATTACTTACCCTTGCACTCAGAAGGGTTCACCAATACGGCACCCACTACCCTGAACAAGTTGGATTACATGTATATACATTCGGAGTGCGAAAATCCACATTCCAAATGGAGGCACTCACACATCAGGGGGTAAAAATGTAGATCCCCTGTCCCCAGCAGCATTTCTTTGTGCCAAAAAGTAAGGCAGCACAGCACTAAGAAGGGCCTGCTGGTTTGCCAGCACAGCAAAAACTTTGAGGTGAAAGGCACCCATTGTCGCTATATAGGAATCCTGCTTCTGCTCCATAGTCTCCAGGATGTAGTGGATCACCCCCAGCTGGTTGGCAACCTCGTTGGTGCCACTTCGGCAGGGCAGTTGTTCGTGCCACTGCCTCATGACACCCGCAATGCCATCCAGGGACTGTTCAAGGTCATGGAGTGGAGGGTAGGTGCCTCCTATGGACTCTTAGGTGTCTTTATTGGGACTGAGGCACCTACGGATTCCTTCTAGAGTGCCTGCCACGGTCTCCATCCCCGCCTGCACTGTATCTACCAGCACATGCTGGACTTCTACCGTATGATGTTGGAATCTAACTTGGGGGTCCTCGGAGTCCAGAGCTGAGGGTGGGCTGACTGGTGGTGTTTGTTGGGTGATAGGGTATCATCTGGAGACCCAGCGATGCTAATGGCCCTTCTTGAAACTGGAGATGGTGTCAGAATGAAGTACATGTATTGATGGATGGAATCTTGGTCGAGGGATGTCAGGCTTTCATCCTCAGCAGGATCCACACCCAAGACATGCAGCGGGTCAGGAGTAGTTAATACATCCTCTGCAACGGATTAGAGATATGTTGTTGTTGGTCTATGTTAGATGGTCGTATGAGTAATCTGGTTTGCATTCTGACTTCCTACTCATTCCCTGTCAGGTCAACATTGATGCTTACGACGTCTGTTCCTCATAGCTTTAGAGCCCACTTTGCATGTAGTTGCCTTTCAAATGACAGCATTGCCCACACAACCACTTTGCGACAGGGCTGACCTGTCGTGTCATGTCACATGTTGCAACACAGTTACACAGCTCACTGGCCCTACCATTCATGCACGTGCAATATGAGGTACAGTCCACTTATGTCTTGGAGATTGTTTTTCTTTTTCATGTTGCCTAGACTGATAGTGTTTTGACATATTGATGCCACTACTGAGCACATTGCACCTAGTCCCCAGGGTGCCTGCATTCCCTGTGACTAGCACTCAACCCACAGCTCCTGCAAAGGTGAAGTGGGTTTGGTCATGTAGTCTGCTTACATACAGTACACCACAACACTCTTCCAAGTTGTGCTGTCTTGCATACACATTGTGCTTTCTTGTGGCCAAGGGCTCAGTTCTTCACACATATCCTGCACACCTCTACACAGCTTACAACATTGCAACACTGCAGGAATGTGTGAGGGTCTGTAGTTGCCATGGCTTTCCTATCTGGGTTTACTCATGTTATTTCATGACAAACACAGTTGGCTCCATATTTGTGGACAGTGGGCACTGTGTAGCACCTCTGAGGGGATGGGTCAAGTCACACTAGGTAGATTGCTAAGACTCACACTCAGGCCATTTTATAAGTGACGGTGATGGCCCTCTTCAGAGTTTTAGACATCTATTTACTCAGGCCCCCTCATGTGTACATGTATATACCTCCTCTGCCAAGCCTGATTTTGGGCCAGGAACCACACTTACTGTCAGGCCCAGCTTCGCAGGATCCGGTTGCTGCACCTCCAGATATTACCAACACCCAGCCACTGAAGGGAACTGGGTGTGTGAAAGATCAGGCGGGGGGAAAAGGAGAGGGAAGGGACAGCAGTGGAAAAGAACCTGCGAACACAAAACAGACAGGGGTAATATACTGTAATCACATCTACTCTCAGTATGGTCTCGCTAGATTGGATAGGTACCTGTATCAACACTAAGGCCGCAACACCTGAACAAGGCCGGCAGGCCAACTACCCTTGTCCAACCTATCAAGTAGAAAAGACAGAGATTAATACATCCACTACGTCCAACCGGCTCCACGCAGCGCGTGACTGCCCAACTCATACATACCAGACATAAAACAGGCAGATGGCGACACAGGGATACAGGACCTCCTTCTGTAATTCCCTGGGACCAAGAACTGTCTTGAAAAGAAAAAGAATATTGATTTTCCACTGGAGATATGAAAGCTCTCTGAACACTGTGCACCAATAGTCTTGAGGTTACTTCACCTCGTATTCCCTTCTCCTTTCAAATACTCAAAGAATTGTAATCCCAGGTTGGCCGGTAGCCTGCACCTGCGGTTTGGGGATTTTCCCCACAAAGTATTTAACGGTTCATGGTTTCTTCCTTCCGTGACCCTCAGTACCTTGAAAGGTCCTGGCGGAGCACACTCTCGAGAAAACGCGGTTCCTTCACCGCTGTTTCCTCCTATTGCCACACCCCCTTCACCAAGTAAAGAGTCAATCAAAAGGCAGCGTCTCCCGTAGGTCCGGACTACCAACAAGTATCGCTACCGTAAATGTTCTGCCAAGAGACCCGCCTAGCGGTCCCCCGAAGTATTTGCAAGAGGAGCGAAGCTCGTTTCTACAGCGTCTTGCTCGCTGCGTACTCACAGTCCCGACTTCGGGCCGCTCACTCTTGTCTTCCTCCAGGTCTTTGAATCCAGTGCTGTATCCACTGGCGGTGCTCCGCTTCCTCTCTGCTCCACTCTCAGCCGAGGTAGAGTAAGTTCCTAAGTTTCAAAATAACGCGCAACATCCTGCGCGACCGCGCGCCCTATATCCTGTTGGCCCGCTGGTACTCATGGGAAATGTAGTTTTGAAGGTCTCGGTAGGCGCGGTTCCGATCGTATCCTGACAGTTGGTCCCCCTCCCCTAGCGCCTTCTAGGCCCAGGTTTCAGAGGGAACCGACGATGGAACGAATGTATAGCTTTGGGAGCGTGTACATTCTCCCAAGGTTCCCATGAATCATCTTCTGCCGGATAACCTTTCCATGATATGAGATACCACAACACTCCTCTCCGTAGTTTGGAATCTTTGATGCTCCTGACTTCGTATTCCAGGCCTTCGTCACGTAGCACCGGTGGCGGAGCTTGTTGTCAGGCCCCCCGCGCTGGTTTCAAAAGACTGCAATGGAACACCGGGTGGATTCTAAGTGTCCCGGGCAACTTTAGTTTTTATGTCACTGGATTGATTTGTCGAATTACGGTGTATGGACCTATGTATCGGGGATGAAAGATGCTTCGTATCTTAAATCGTATGCTCTTTGTGGACAGCCACACTCAATCCCCCATCTGGAATTTTGGTCCCTCTCTTCTGTGGCGGTCTTCCCATTTTTTGTAGGTCGCCTTGGCTTGTGTCAAATGCCTTTTGACCTGGCGATGCAAAGACTGAAGTTTTCGCACTTTCGACAGAACCATGGGTTGGTTTCGTACTTCCTCGGGGATGTGAATCGGAAGTATTTTTGCTTCGAACCCAAAATTGGCCTGAAACGGAGAGAGGCCTACCGAGCTGTGCCACACATTGTTATAGGCCAATTCCGCCATCCATAGCATGTCCGTCCAGGATTCCTGGGCTTCTCTAGCATAACAACGGAGGTATTTCTTGAGGGTTTGGATCAAGCGCTCCGTTTGTCCGTCTGTCTGAGGGTGGACGCTGGTTGACAGGGACGATTCAATGAGGAGAGCCTTACACCATAATCTCCAAAATCTAGTGATGAATTGCGTGCCTCTGTCAGAAACAATGACTTCAGGTAGGCCATGCAACCGGACGATGTGGGTCAACAGGAGTTGCGCCGTGGCGCTGGCTGTGGGGAGATTTACGCAAGGGATAAAATGCCCCATCTTTGCGAGTCCATCCACAACCACCATGATGGCCGAATTTCCCTTCTCCGTTGGTAATCCTGTGACGAAATCCACGCTAATGTTTTGCCATGGGCGACTTGGAGTGGGTAATGGCAAGAGCTTTCCTTTCGTTCCCCGCGTTTCATTTTTGGCTCTGGCACATACTTCACACTGTGAAACCCATGAGGTTATGTCCTTGGGTAGTGATTTCCACCAGAAGTGGCGTTGGATTACCTGCAGGGTTTTTTGTCTTCCTGGATGTCCGGCTAAGGGGGAGACATGGCACCACTCAAACGCCTTTTTTTGTAACTCCTTCGATGGCAGGTATACTCGGTTCTTATAGAAAGGCAATCCTTCTTTTACTGACCGGTCTGCATCGTTTCGTGCCCAGGTTTCCCATTCTGAGGGTGGATGTTGTCTTCGTATTTCTGACAGGAAGTTTTCAGCTCGTACTACGCACAGCACTTTCAAGGGATCGATGATGGGTTCCATCTTTTGGTCATGAGGGACGGTGGTTTTCTGCCTAGATAAGGAGTCCGCCTTACGATTTTCCACTCCTGGTCTAAATGTAACCACAAATTCGTACTCTGCGAAGAATAGCATCCACCTCATTTGTCTTTGGGAAAGATGCCAAGCGGACTTCATGTACTGGAGGTTTCGGTGATCTGAGTACACCGTGACAGGATGTTGGGCCCCCCATAGGTAATGTCTCCACTCCTGGAACGCCCTCTTGATGGCTAGCAGTTCTTTCTCTGCCACCGTATAATTTCTTTCTGCGGGGTTTAGTTTCTTCGACATATATGCCACCGGGTGTAGCTGACCTGTGTCTTGATTCCGTTGTGACAGGATGGCCCCGATGGCCTCGTCTGAGGCATCTGCCTCTACCACAAAGGGGTGTTCTGGTCGTGGATGTGCTAGTATGGGAGCTGAAGTGAAAGCGTTCTTGTGGAACACAAATGCTTCCTCCGCTTCTTTGGTCCAGTGGAAAGGCACCCCTTTTTTAAGCAACCTCGTGATTGGTACTGCCACTTGAGAGAATTGTTGTATAAACCTACGGTAGTAGTTTGCAAAGCCCAGAAAACTCTGAACCTCATGAACATTTTGAGGAGTAGGCCATTCGTGGACTGCCACCACCTTTCTCTCAGCCATGCGTAACCCAACTGGACTTAGCATTACCCCTAGGAATTCTACCTGCTTCACCCCAAATTCACACTTACTCAATTTACAGTATAACTGGTGCAATCTTAAGGTGTTTAGAACTCTGAGAACATGACTGACGTGTCCTTCTATTGTGTCCGAATAAATGAGGATGTCGTCGATGTACACCACGACAAATACATCCACGTATTCCTTCAAGACGTCATTTAGAAAATACTGGAATGCCGCCGGGGCGTTACACAACCCGAACGGCATTACAGTATATTCAAATAACCCGTACCTGGTTTTAAAGGCCGTTTTTCACTCATCTCCCGCCCGTACGCGTACCAAATGGTACGCCCCCCCTTAGATCTAATCGGTGTATATTTTGGCCTCTTTGACTTGGACAGGACCGAGATGAGTGGTAACGGGTATCTGTTCCGGACGGTATTCTTATTGAGGACGCGATAGTCCACACACGCCCTCAATTCACCATTTGCCTTTGGGATGGAAAACAGGGGGGAAGCAGCCGGGGAACGGGAAGGTCTTATAAACCCTATATCAAGGTAATGTTCTAGATATTCTCTCAGATGTCTTGTTTCGGGAACTGATAGGGCATACACCCTACATGCGGAGATAGTGGCTCCCTCTACCAGGTCTATACGACAATCGTACTCCCTGTGAGGGGGCAATTGTTCTGCTTTAGTTTCGCAAAAGACGTCCTGATACAGTGAGTATTCTTCGGGTAATTTAACGTCTTTTTCGGCCGCGGTGGCTATCGCCTGTGAATGGGTCAAGGACACGTTCTGTGAGGGATTAGAATCAGAAACGAGGTGGTCCCTACATGTGTCGGAAAGGAACCGCACCGTCTTGGTCTTCCAGTCTATTGTGGGATTGTGGTGACTTAACCACGGCATACCCAGGATAACCTCGTACTGGGGGGCTTCAATTATATTAAGCGATAGCTTTTCTTGATGTCTTTCCTCCCCTACGCCTGCTGTCATAAGCAGCTTATCTGTTTGTTCTACAATCAATCCTGATTTTAACGGCTTTCCGTCTACGTCAAACACTTCCTCAGCTGTTCTCCTTGGTACCCTTTGTAATCCCGACCTAGTGACCACCCCGCTGTCTATGAAGTTCCCGGTGGCCCCAGAATTTACCATGGCCTTTATCTGATGATGGAAATCCCCCTGTGTAAGTGTAATGGGGAGCACTATGTGAGTTTCTGTATCTTGTACATCGGAATTAGCCAAGGATGGTAATAGCCATCCAATCTCCTTGTCTTTTTCCCTAATAGCCTCTGCCTCTATCTTTGCTATTGGGGCGAACGTGGACACCGCTACTTTCTTTTGTCAAGACCAGACTTCGGTAGGCTTTGGTTTGGTAGGACAATCTCTTACATAGTGACCTTTTTTCCCGCAGTACATGCATAACCCTTGTACCCTTCTACTCTCTCTCTCTTCTCTGGTCAATGGGCTCTTCACGACCCCAATTTCCATTGGTTCTGAGGACACCTCAGGGTTTATTACCGCCTTACGGAGAAATCTCTCTCCTCGATACGACCTCCTTTCCCACTTCTTCTTTTCTCCTCTTTCCATCATCCTCCCGTCTAAACGCAAGGTCAGGTTAATCATATCGGTGCAAGTGGTGGGCTGTGGGTCTATCTGGGCCAAGACATCCTTCATCTCCTCTCGTAGTCCTTGGTAATATAGAGCCATGCGTTTTTCCTCTGGCCAGGCTGTTTCATCTACCAAGCGTTGAAATGTGGTTAGATAAGTGACCAAATCGTTTCTCCCTTGCTTTAGTTCTAGCAGCTCTTTGTCCGCACTGAGCGTGGTAGCCCTCCTATCGAAGACCCTCTCGAACTCTGACCTAAATGCCTCCCAATCCGACAATACTGCATCATTATTTCTCACTAATGGGACAGCCCAATTCGCCGCATCCCCTATCAGATAGGATATAGCGAATGCTACTCGGGAATGATTAGTAGGGAAGGAGGCAGGTATGCAAGAGAAATGAAGCAAGATTTGTGTCAAAAACACTTGTATTTTAAGGGGATCCCCGGCATACCTCTCCGGACTGGCCAGGGGTATGGGAGGAGGCACAGTCACCTGTATCTGAGATGCCCCGGGGGCGGCATCAACCGGGTTCCTAGATAACCTCTCTACTCTGTCTCTTAAAGCCGCGGTTTCAGCCTTAGAGGAGGCTAATTCCTGCTGTACAGCTAGTAGCGCCTGAAGAACATCCTCCATGGTGGCCATGATCTACCGCAACCGAGCCGGGCGAAGCTACAATTCTTAGGCGCGTTATTCTGTCAGGCCCAGCTTCGCAGGATCCGGTTGCTGCAGAAAATAGGTCCACCTCCAGATATTACCAACACCCAGCCACTGAAGGGAACTGGGTGTGTGAAAGATCAGGCGGGGGAAAAGGAGAGGGAAGGGGCAGCAGTGGAAAAGAACCTGCGAAAACAAAACAGACAGGGGTAATATACTGTAATCACATCTACTCTCAGTATGGTCTCGCTAGATTGGATAGGTACCTGTATCAACACTAAGGCCGCAACACCTGAACAAGGCCGGCAGGCCAACTACCCTCGTCCAACCTATCAAGTAGAAAAGACAGAGATTAATACATCCACTACGTCCAACCGGCTCCACGCAGCGCGTGACCGCCCAACTCTTACATACCAGACATAAAACAGGCAGATGGCGACACAGGGATACAGGACCTCCTTCTGTAATTCCCTGGGACCAAGAACTGTCTCGAAAAGAAAAAGAATATTGATTTTCCCCTGGAGATATGAAAGCTCGTATTCCCTTCTCCTTTCAAATACTCAAAGAATTGTAATCCCAGGTTGGCCGGTAGCCTGCACCTGCGGTTTGGGGATTTTCCCCACAAAGTATTTAACGGTTCATGGTTTCTTCCTTCCGTGACCCTCGGTACCTTGAAAGGTCCTGGCGGAGCACACTCTCGAGAAAACGCGGTTCCTTCACCGCTGTTTCCTCCTATTGCCACACTCCCATCACCAAGTAAAGAGTCAATAAAACGGCAGCGTCTCCCATAGGTCCGGACTACCAACAAGTATCGCTACCGTAAATGTTCTGCCAAGAGACCCGCCTAGCGGTCCCCTGAAGTATTTGCAAGAGGAGCGAAGCTCGTTTCTACAGCGTCTTGCTCGCTGCGTACTCACAGTCCTGACTTCTTCGCTTCTTCTCTGCTCCACTCTCAGCCGAGGTAGAGTAAGTTCCTAAGTTTCAAAATAACGCGCAACATCCTGCGCGACCGCGTGCCCTATATCCTGTTGGCCCGCTGGTACTCATGGGACATGTAGTTTTGAAGGTCTCGGTAGGCGCGGTTCCGATCGGATCCTGACACTTACTGCCACACACTGATGGTACCCTGATGACAAATTGACTCTTATGTTCCGACAACACCAACAATACTCATGACCATATCCATAATACTGACATAGTTGATGGTTTTTGAGAGCTATGGGAGGAGCTGTAGCCCACATGGTGATAGAGCTGGAAGTAGTGACGTGCCTACCCAGGTTTGTGACACAACTGGCCCCATCCACCTCAGCCTGCAACCATCCCTGACTCCTGCCATTTGTGGTGGCAAACTAGTTCATCCTGCACCTTGATAGATCCCTGTTTTACACCCTCTGACTTTGACATATGTGCCATGGTGAGACATTTAGCCTTCTGACTGCCTCCTGCCATGTGCTACATCTTCACCCAGGCCCACATCACGTGTAGGATATCCTTCCACAATGGCCTCTTCTCTGTCATCTCTTCCCAGCTGCGACATAAGTGTGAGGCTGTCAGACACAGCAGTGCATGTGTCTTGGTCAGGCTACCTTGCAGTACGCATATCCCTTCTCACCTTTTGTGCAAGAGGGGACAACTTTCTGCACAAAAGCAATCCATGGAGGCCTCCTTGTTGCAGTGATAAGGCAAGGCAGCGTTTTACTCTGGCTTGCCTTACTCCATATCTATGAGGCCATTCAAAGCCACACCTCATAGATAGGATTAGGTGGCCTACACCACCGGAGCATCATGAAATGTGACGCTTCAAGTGCACAGTCCTCTTGTACATGAGGCACAATGGGGTCATTTACGAGCCCGGTGTGCTGCCGGAAGGTCCCTTTTATTGACATTACGGCGGCACACACTGCAGAGCCATATCTCCAAGGCCATGTAAAGGCCACCCTGCATGCCTTTTAATGGCCTCGTAGATATGGTGTGAGGCAATGCAGCGCAAATTGCTGTGTTGCCTCACACTGCGATGGGGAGGCATGCCATGGGTATTATGGTGGGTGTTCCCACATAACACCCATGGCATTTGACACATTCCCAGGTTTACAACATGATGTAAACCTGGGAATGCGTCAAAAGCCTACGCATCCACAGTGGTAGCATAGGGGTTGTTTTTTGTGAAGAAAGGTGTCTCTTCCCCCACAAAAACAGCCTGAATTAAACGCAGACACCCTTGTACCATAGTGCAAGGGTGCAGACGTTGGCACTAGGCAGCCATTGGTGTGCCAGCATAGTAGAAGAGGATTGGAATGCGCTGTATCTCCTAGATACGGTGCATTCCTGCCCTTTTCTTTTAACATAGGGCAGTGGAGCAGGGCGGCTTGCAGTAGTGCCCTACGCCCAAAGTTAGTAAATAAGGGCCCATGTATTTTGCTTTGTATTGTGGGACTTGTAGTTCTAGTGACTCATGTTATACATTGCACTAAAAGTGTCATTCTACAAAGGTAAACCGGTACTGGTGCTGCACTTCATACATGGAAATGATAAACATGAGGGAGCTGGACTGACCTGTGCCACATGTGACTGGGCAGTGTGACTTATACTGAAGTGACATTTAGCGGTACATGACCCAGATTCCTGCTCTTTCCCCTGCTGGGACCTAAGTAGCAGTACTATACAACATGACATTTTTCCCACATTGCCCCTTGTTGCCACGTCCCCTGCCGGTCTTGCTGTTCCTCATGGGCTTCACTTCCTTGTCCTTGAACTCCTGTCACCAACTCCTCTGGGATGACAGCTGCCACCCACTCCTCCAAGGCATCCAGTTCCTCCTGTGGCGCCAGGCTTCCACCTCTGTTCTGCACGGCTGCCTTCCAGTTGCTGGCCAGTTTCTTCTTCGTTCTGCGCTTATCATCATGCTAGTGTTTTTTTGCAGTTGGTGACTGTCCTCTTGGATGGTCCCACACTGTTAATCCTGGCCAGTATAGACTCCCTAATGGCATCTTTCTTTCCTAATGGCAATTTTGAGGTGACAAAGAGCTGATGTCGGTGCTCTATCACCTCAGTGATCAAGATGTCATTCTCCTCTTCTGAGAAGTTGCACTTTCTCTTCCTTTTTCCCTGGGAGTCTGTCAGGACATACAGGCTTGTTCTTGTTTTGTTGGGGCTGTAGTCATGGTTGCTGCTCGTTTTCTCTCTTCCATGGCTGCCTTCTATGAAGTGGGATAGTGTTTTTTTTCTCTAAGCGTCATATTTGAAAGTCTTTTAATGCTTGACGCAATGAAAAGTGATGCTAGGGTGGTTAGCTACGTTTTGCGTGCAGCTAACCAGCCTTACTTTTGTTTTCCCTGCGATGCAGGAGTTTACACTGCGACAACATGCCTTCTGCAGTGTATTTTTTTTTACGCTGCCTGATCCTTATGCCATGGTGCGCCATACTGTAAATATGGTGCATCCATGGTGTTTAAAAGTGATGTAGCGATCGTAACTTATTTTAAAGCATTGCTGATGCAACGCAGAGATGCGTCAGTTCTTGTAAATAAGGCCTCTTATGTTTTGAACTTATTTGTGCAGCAATCATGGGGCAGGAAAAAATATACACATTCTTAGGCACATTATAAACAGTACTGGCTGGCATTTTGCAATACTTGCAGTTTGTTAATATTGGTTCACCTACCAAAAGAGGATCACCATAACAAAATTTAGAAAAAAAATCACAGCTCTAGCAATGTTGGCCTGGTGACCCTGAAAGAGTAAATTACAATATTTAGTAGGAGCATAAAATGGTATTTACAGGTCTGGATTATATGATTGACTGGACAGTCCATAATAAGTCTCTCATCAAAAAATTCCCACAGGGCCTTCTCCCCTATTTTTGACTTAGACGTACGCATCATCGATTGTAAAGAAAAACAATACCCTGCAGGAATTTAGGATTGGTGGTGTTAATGGCCTTATTTAGAGATGGGTGGATCAATTATTCTGTCTAAAATGCGACGGATATCCCGTCCACCTTATTACAAGTGAATCATATCCTTTGACCCTTGTATTAAGGCAAACAGGACATCCGTCTTGTTTGTGAAGGCGTAACCCGTCCAGCAAACTCTAAATAAGACCCTTGGACTCAGCCAGCTTCTGTTCATCCAGCCTTCGGTAACTGAACACCATAACCATGGCGAGCAGTAGGGTTTTGTGACACACAAAACACAACCTGAGTATCACCAGCATAATTAATTTACTATGTTCACTATAGAGGTCTGTTTCAGAGGCGTAACACAAGTCCCTGCTACCCCTGTGGAGCAGGGGGCCCCTAACACTTCAGGGGCCCTTATTCAGACCAAGACCAGGGAATATCTGTGAGAGATGGGAGACTAATGAGTCCCTCTTCACATTCTGCAGGTGGGGGCCCCCTAATTATTCATTACGCCACTGGTCTGGATATCTACCCGGGCTGTTTCCATGTCTCTGTAGAGTTGAAACCTAATTGTTTGTCATCCAAAATGCAGTTCTTTAAGGTGCTTTGCAGCTTCCTTCTTTTCTTTTAGCAGCCATGGAGCCCCTGAGGTAGGTCATTAGTTTTTAGGATCAATTGCATCAAGGCCTAGCATCTTCAAGAGTGTAGAAAACCATTCTTCCTTCAAAACCACTTGGATCCTTCCTTCTTTAAAGGAAGAATTCACAATTTCCCTAACTTATGGGGAAAGATCCTTACAGCCCTCCTCAATTAACTTGGTAGGTCACAGACTGCAGGGGCAAAAGGTAGAAGGGAACATTAACAAATCTTCTGATAGAAATAGTTTAATTTAAGGAAATCTCGTAAAAGAAAAAGGTGGTGTGCACTGCCCAGTAAGATGTGGATCTACACTGATAGTTGAGTCAACATCAGGGATTGAAATAATGGCCCTCATGTACAAAGACTCCATCTATGGAATCTTAAATTGTGACAAAAAACGATTCACATTGAAATGATTGTACAAAATTTGGGCCTTGTTTATGAGGTCTTGCAACAGTTTTGCGCTTCCGTTGCGTCACTTTTTGTGACGCATCGGTGGCGTAAAACATGCCTCCTGTTGCGCCCTATTTACAAAGTGACACATCTAAGCAGATGCGTCACTTTGTAAACCCCTGCGCTACATTATACCTGCATCAGGTATAATGTATGCAGGGTGGGCGTTCTCACGTAAGTAAGCCTCGTAGAAGTGACGCAGTGAAATCTACCAGATTTCACTGCGCCACTTCTAGGGTGCAAAGGCGTCAATATCTTACGCCTGTCTCACAGCAGGCGTAAGACTGACGCAGGCCCTTTCACATGGGGCTTGCCCCAAGTGAAAGGACACATTGCTGGAGTTGCGTCACTTTTGTGACACACTCCAGCAATGCGTCACTTTTGCGCCTACAGATACGTGAGAAATAGTGACGTATCTGTAACTCCTTGCGACATGATGCGTCATACAGTAAATATGACGCATCAATCATGTCGCAAGGAGGGCGCACTGAGCAGTGACGCATCGCTGCTTATACGCAGCGATGCGTCACTTCTCATAAATGAGGCCCTTCGTTTTTAAGAGGTGGTCACAATTTGCAGACCGACTTCTAACAAATTCATTGGTATTTTGCAAACTGACCCATACATTAAAAGGTTGATTCTCAAAATACAGATTCACAGTGGGTCGCAAATTGACCTACCTTGTTAATATGCAAATGTTAGGTCGCAAATTGCGACCCACTACTAATGACTACAACGATAGGCATGGTAGCCTGCTGTTCACCATGTCTGTGATTGTGTTTAAATAAAGCTATCTTTTATTTTTAAATACAGCCCATGTTCCTTAAAGGAAAACTTTTTTTAGGAGCAGGCAGTGGTCTCATGGACCGCTGTCTGCTCACAAAAACGTATTAGTGAACATCCACAAAGGGGAAGGGTCTTCCTATTTGTGAATGGCTTACCCCTTCCTTTGAGTAGGTGGTAACATTTTAATGTTTTGCGACCGGATTTCCGTTGCAAAACATTAATACATGACTTAAAGATTGAGTATCTGAAAGGGACTACCTTACCATGCCCCTTTCAAAAACCAAATCTGTATTTAATCCCAAACTCAATTAGAAATTTGGTACGATTCGGTAACATGTTACAGAATCGCTATTTGGGTTTGGTGAATAAAAAAAATTCAAGTTACGGTTGAAAAGTCTCTGATTTATGAATCGGAGCCTCACCGACTATAAAATTGCTTTATGAACCCTTTATCACTTATCAGGTTGCTCTTATCTTGAAAGTGTTCCTTGACTGTATTAAACCAGATTTCTGAGAATTGAAGAATCATAGTAAGTGATTTAGAACTAGCTATTATGTATAACGTATTTAAAATGTGTTTTGGTAGAGTAGATTGGTAAAATTATGGGAGCCTGAACCCCAATATTTCGATCACTCCAGAATTAACCTCCGGTAACCTCCGGTGGTTCGGCTACAGCACCCTTGATCTTGGGATACGATTCACGACCCTCCATTACATCAGGCCAAAGAAAATTAGCAGAGTAAATCAATTAGCAACTGGGACATTCAATAACTAAGTTCTAGATCAAATAAAAGTTAAATGGCTTTATTATAAAATCTCAAAATAGGCAATACAGAGAAATGCAGTAAAGACCATGAAGTCTCAGATACAGAAATTCGGAAATCAGAAGTAAATTCAAGTCTCAAGAAGCAGCAAAAATTATAGGTAGCATAATTAGCATTCCTAAAAGAAAAGAAAATCACTCCTTTATCTAACTGGCAGAATCATAAAGAAACCCACAGCATATCTAGTAGAAAAAGAAAAATCTATCTTAAATGGACAGAGTACAATGAAGAAAATGAAAACATCTCCAAGTCCTAACTGTCAGATTTGCAAAGAACACTGACAGCATCTCTAGGGAATAAGGAAAAGTCACTTGCTCACCCCCAAACCAGGGGTTTTTATCCACAATTTACGCATGGATAATAAGCAAAAACTGCTGATTCAGCATATCATGACTAACAATAGCACATTTTGGACAAATCAGAAGTTAAATTGTCATTAAAAGCATTATAACACTAACCCATTTCTAAAGAAATCAGGAATCTTCCATTAGCTTCCACAGCAAAAGCAGCTTGGACATGTAAAATAGAATATGAAACACTCTCAAACAAAGACTAATACACTAGTGTGCTAGACAGCCTGCATCAGAACTTTCAGTGTGCTCTTCAAAATGATACATCAGGAACACGAAGAAATTTTCATTTACAATACATGCTTTCTAAGGAAAATAACCAGTCGTGTAACAGTGTCCTGTGTGCCGTGAAAGCTGTAGGGAGAGTAGTGTCACTGGGGGCATTGATTGGGAGGGGAAATGAGCAGGAGCAAGATGAGCAAACCACTAACTTCATCCATCTTTAAAAAAAAGTGTCTCTGTAAAAATGTGGCATTGATAAACTATGTTAAAAATCACAATCCTAAACATCATAATTACATAGTTTTAAGTGCAACATTATTAATTCAACAGTTACGACTATTGATTTCATGAAAATCATTAGCATGCTGTTGTGTTAGAGGATAATTGGAATGTATAGGTGGAATGTTCAGTAGGTTCGGGAGTTTGGCAGTTGAACTGGTGAAGGAGCTGGTGAACGCAGCTGTAGGTTGGCACTGCTCTCTACCTTGCTCACACTTGAATAAAGTACTATATCAGACTGCTTCTACATATCGTTTAGTCTCTCCCTCCCGGTTTCTCTAAACAAGTTGCGAAGACTGAGTACCTGAGTAAGGAGCAGAGGAACCTCATTCCGGTTATTGCAGATTTTGCAGTGAGCAGTGTAATCATGGCAATTCTTGTGATGGTAATTGGTCTTTCTGGAGATGATTTGCCAACTCGGTGTTGGACTGTCTATAAGTTCCTATAATTTTTGGAGTTGAATTGCTGATCCACATCTTGAAATGCAAGTGACGTCATTGAAATGCATGTACCGACATAGGTGCTGATGTTTTGCTGAAACACATGCATTCTGACTATGGGCCTCATTACGATGTGAGTGGGACCGACACGGACTTGCCATTGGTGTTGGTCCCACCGACATTTATATCTCCAGTAAGACCGTTACATTATGATGTGGTCGATCTGACCGCATCTCTCTAGGGACCGACCGACAGCTTCCGACGGGCTCAAGGAGTCCATCAGGCAGTTGGTCGGATCGCATTACTTACAATGGAGGTGGTGCCTTCTCATGCACTGCCGTGGGGATTACGATCCTCCTTTCTGCCAGCCACTTCCTGTCAGTTCTTCTGACATAAAAAGGCTGGTGGAAAGGCATTTTTGGGGCCCCTAGCAGGACCCCTGTCCGCTCATGGCCCTCTGCTATGGGCAATGGGGGGTGCACCTCTAAAAATTCGTGCATCCTGTGGCAGGCACCGTATGGCATTGGGGCTTGTGCTGTGGCCCTTTTCTGGGCTACCCAATAAGTCTCAATGCAAAGAGCATGTTTCCGACCTCCTCCACGGTGGTTGGATCCTAATTTGATGGTAGGAACTGTCGACTACCTGTTGGTCGGTCCCTTTACCGCAACGATGCTGGTCGATGCTCGTCCGACCGGCATCGTAATCTGGCCCAAATAAATCAATGAATTGAAAGCGCCACAGGCACGTCCTGGTGTGTGATGCTGAGGAAGAGAATAAAATATTTAACAATCGCATCACCATGGTAGCATCGAACGTTCTGGGGAGGAACAATTTTGTGGATGGCTCTTTACACAACTATTAATTGAAGTGTACGGTGAAGCTTCGCACTAATTACTATTACTTTTTGTGGCACAAACTGTAATCATGAGGGTTCCGGTCTGAATAGATATCCTGCGTGTTTCTGGTTTCCAGTGGCACACACACCAACCCCAAAGGGTATTTTCTTATTGGTCGTAAAGTCTCCTTGTCACACCTTGGCTGCAAAAAATGTGGTAGTTAAGTATCTGCGTATTACTATTCCTAGGTGACATACACACCAATATGTGTGGTGGCCTGTATTTTATCGGAAAAACATCTAAGTTGACAGTCTGTACGGTAAATTCACTGATTTAAAATATACATTTACGTTTCGGCAGTAATGTCCAGTATTCAACCACCGCCATTTTTTTTTATCTGAGACTGGTGACTCTCCTATACTATCAGAATGGTGGCTGGATTTATTAGAAGCTTTTGTTGAAGTACTGGAGGAAAGTGAATGTAAACCAGAGAGACATTTGTCCTTACTGAAACATGGATTGGGGGCCATGGGTCTCAGAGAATGTATGGATTTATCACTACTAGATAATCCGGGGACTATTGTCATGCGGTCACATTTAGACCTGAGTAGGTACACCACCAATTTACATGCTCACGTTTTATATTTGCAATCTTTTCTTAAACGCTGACATTTCACACACATTTGCTTGCCTGTTTATGCAGGATCATATTCTCTGAAATGGTTTTGCTTACATTTACACTTTTTCGTAGGCATATCACAGCGTGCCGTGAACATTCTGTGCAAGGGCTAAGTTCACTACGCATAATTCTGTTGTTTGTGATTGTCCACTCGGCGACTGACTTATCGTGAAAGAATCAACAATAGCGGCCTGACTGGGAATTTAGCATGATTACATGAGTGAAGTCTATTATATAAACAATATGACTCCTTTGTTAAGACAGAGGAGCATTTCGCTGACACTGCTGAGGTCGCCCCATGCCGGAACTCCACCCCAGCTGATTTTTGTTTATTTCCTGCGAGGGATGATGCCCAACTCTTCACCAAGACGGGCTCCCTGATGACCCTTACCCACAGGTAACGGTGGAGTTAGATCACCCTACAGGTATTCTGGGAGAAACACCCACCCTAGGCACACTAAGATATGTAGCGCTAGGTATAACAGTACTTATATAACAGCACAATGTTTGAATTTTTTATTTTCTTTACCATGCTCATAATGCTGATTACACTAATATATGACGTTACAACGCATACCATTACAATGCATGCTTTTACAACGCTCACTTTACAATGCAGCTACCATTACAACACGTGTTTTTACAACGCATACCATTATAATGCATCTTCAAAGAGATGTATTAAAAGTACCATTCTAATGTAGATCATTACCACGCATGCTCTTACAACACATGTTATTACACCTATCAAATATGGTTTGTAATCCCCCCCCCCCCCCCAAAAAATACAGGAATAAAAAAAAAAAAAGTTTACAAAACATAAACGTCAGAATTGCAAAACATTTCCCGATATAAAGTACTACCAAAAAGCAGTAACATTTCAAATGTAAAAACACTGTACTGGCAATAGGAAAAGCATTGTGTGCATTCCAAATACAACAAAACTAGTGTCCTTCCTCTATTTTCACTGTACAAGAACAGACACGCTGTACACAAAATGCCTGTTCTAAAAACAAACAAAAAAACTCTTTTTTCACAATACATAATAAATATGCATTCTGTCAGACCCTGAATC
The DNA here is from genome assembly GCF_964204655.1 of Triturus cristatus. Lineage (NCBI taxonomy): Eukaryota > Metazoa > Chordata > Amphibia > Caudata > Salamandridae > Triturus > Triturus cristatus. The sequence continues at coordinate 751,260,439 of NC_140587.1, forward strand.
GTGTGAAAAAATACATTCCAGAACTTATTTTCTTTGAAAAAAAACAACAGTTTCCTATGCAGACACTGCTACCTATTGACTAAGTAAGTGAAACATTAACATAAAACACACAATGATAACACCAATAATTTCCAAACCAAATATCAATTTTTCTGAAAACAAATCACAGATTTTGGTCATAAACCAACAGCCCTAAAACCCCCTATTTTCCTTACATCCTGTGTCAGAGAGTAGGTGTCACACCCCCAAGAGGATTTTTTTTAAAATTAATTATATTATTATTTTTACCCATTCAAATAAATGAATACCCAGGCATTAAAAATAATACCTGAAAATTGATATACTACCCCACCAAAACCCCTATTTCCCTCACATCCTGTACCACAGACTTATTGACAGTGAAATTGCTCTCCACCCTCGCAGCTCCACCATCAAGTGAGGCCCTCCTGAGCCCCTGCACTCTCGAGTGTTGGTGTTGGTGCTGGCGTGCCGAAGGTGCACCAAAGGAAAGCCAGTCTGCGCCCTTCTGCTATCCGAACGTAACCAGCGCCAGGAACCCTGGACCTCCGAACCGCCAATGCTACAACCCAGCGGCCCTCTACGCACTCAACCCAGGTCGCAACAACAACTGCAAGCTAGCATCACCAGCCGACATCCACTGACCCTTCAGCTGTCACAGCTGCCGCCTCTCCTGCAGCACCACCAAGACCATGGATCCAGCACAACCCGTCCGTAACAATGCGACTGCACCAAAGACCCTGCAATGCATCCTCCTCAACGTCCGATCCCTCCACAAACACGCCACAGAAATCTGGGACCTTCTCGACAGCATCACCTCGGACGTCGCATTCTTCACTGAAACCTGGACCAACACAACCTCAGGACCTGACATCGCCATCACCGTTCCTATGAATGCAGGATCTCCTGGAAGGACCGCCCAACACGCCGTGGAGGGGGGATCGCCATCCTCCACAAATCGACCCTCCGACTGAGCACACTTTTCGACGAGCCCACAGACCTGATGGAACACCTACACTTCAAGATACAGGCCAGCCCTACCACCACCCTCCTGGGAACCCTCATCCACTGACCCCCTGGACCCTGCGGACCATTCACCAACTCCATCACAGACAGCATCACCCCGCAGGCCTTCACATCCACCAACTACACCTTGCTGGGAGACCTCAACTTCCACCTCGACAACCAACAAGACCCCAACACCACATCCCTCCTGGACAACCTCCAAAACATAGGACTCCGCCAGATCGTGACTGAACCCATGCACTCAGCAGGACACACCCTCGACCCCATCTTCACCACAGGAAACTCCATCACTTTCAGCCACCCCACCGAACTCCTATTGACAGACCATCGCTGCATCCATTTCTCCTTCAGAACACCCACCATCCACAGAACCCAGGACCTGCTCCCACGCAGAAATTGGACTAAAATCACCAATGACCAGTTCACCACCTCACTCGGCTACTCCACCCTAACCATCGCTGACAACAACGACCCCAACACCGCAGCCGGAACCTTGCACAGATGGATATCCGACTGCCCCAAAGCCATAACCCCCCTCAAGAAGAACAACAACACACACGCCAGGAAAGCCAGCTGGTTCACCACCGAACTCCGAGAGTCCAGACACACATGTCGCCGCCTCAAAAAGGCCTGGAGGAACTCCAAATCTACAGAAGCCCACAACAACTTCACAGCCGCCACCAACGCTCACCACCAAATCATCAGAAATAAAAGAAAGAAAGCAAAGACAGAATCTTCACGCACACACACAACAGCAAAGAACTCTTCAGCATCAGCAAGTCTATAGACATCCCTCCCTCACAAGACCTCTGCGACAAACTCAGCATCTTCTTCCACCACAAAATCAAGAACATTTACGACAATTTTGATGAGGACAGCCAACACACAGAATCCTAACCAACCTCCCCCGACACCCTGAAGCCAACGATTGACAGCTGGACAGCCATCACCACCGAAGACACACTGAAGACGATGAAGTCAATCCACTCCGGGGCCCCCATGGGCCCCTGCCCCCACCACATCTTCACCAGAGCTTCCGACACCATCGCCCCCATGCTTTGCCACACCATCAACTGCTCCCTCGCGAACACCTCCTTCCCCTACGTCTGGAAGCACGCTGAGATCAACCCCCTCCTGAAGAAACCCTCGGCGGACCCCACCGACCTCAAAAACTACAGACCCATCTCCCTGCGCCCGATCCCAGCAAAAGTCATCGAGAAAGCCATCAACAGCGAACTCGCCACCTTCATCGAAGAGCACAACATCCTTGCCTCCTCCCAATTTGGCTTCAGAAAGAACCACAGCATGAAAACCACCCCCCTTGCCACAACAGATGACATTTGCTCCCTCCTGGACAGGGGAGAGACAGTAGCCCTCATCCTCCTTGGCCTTTCAGCGGCCTTCAACATAGTCTCTCACCGCACCCTCACACGCAGACTTCATGACGCAGGGATCCTGGGACAAGGCCCTCGACTGGATCAGCTCATTCCTCTCCGTCAGAACGCAACGGGTCAGACTCTCTCCCTTCCTCTCGGCCCCACACCGAACACCTGCGGAGTCCCCCAAGGATCCTCCCTCAGTCCCACGTTGTTCAACATCTACATGGCTCCGCTCGCCCCCATCGTCAGCACCCACGGACTCAACATTGTTTCATACGCAGACAACACCCAACTCATCCTCTCCCTATCCAACGAACCCAACGCAGCCAAACACAAATTTCAAGAAGGCATGGAAGCAGTAGCCAAATGGATGAAGAGCAGCTGTTTACAACTCAACAAGGACAAAACAGAAGTACTCATCATGGGCCCACACCCCGATGCCTGGAATGACACCTGGTGGCCCCCCACCCTCGGAAGCCCGCCCACCCCCACGGACCATGCACGCAACCTCAGAATCATCCTGGACTCCAAACTCAAAGTGGACCGCCATATCAAATCCTTAGCATCCTCCTGCTTCCACACCTTCCGCCTTCTACACAAGACCTTCAAATGGATTTGCCTCGAACACAAAAAGACCGTCAAACACGCCCTCCTCACCAGCAGACTTGACTACGGCAATGCACTCTACGCCAGAATCAACGAAAACCTCACCCGCAAACTTCAAAACATCCAGAACGCCGCCGCCAGACTAATTCTCAACCTGCCACCACACCGCCACATCACCTGTGCACACTCCACTGGCTCCCCATTGAGGCAAGAATCACCTTCAAGATTCTCACCCATGCACACAAAGACCTCCACAACACTGGATAGCATACCTGAATAGCCGACTCACCTCCCACGCACCCCAAAAGACCCTATGATCAGCCCAGCTCTCCCACGTCATGGTCCCTCGCACCAGGAAGTCCCGATCGGGAGGCTGCTCCTTCTCCTTCCTCGCGGCCAGAGCCTGGAACACCCTTCCACTACACCTCAGACAGACATCAGTCCCCAACTTCACAAGGTACCTCAAAACATGGCTCTTCGAAGGACCTCCTCCTTGATGGACAGGACCCTGCACCTCCCCTCCCCCTCCAGCTCCTTGCGACCCTTACGGGTGAGTAGTTGCGCTCAACAAACCCATGTTTGATTGATTGAGAGAGACGGTGTGTGTTACACTCCTAAGAGTCATTTTATAATTAATAATACTAATAATACAAATGTAAATAAATTAATAGACAGGTATTAAAATGAATGCCGGGGCATTCATACACTTTCCCACCCAAAACCCCTATTTTGCATCCAGTGCCATCATAATGATTCAATAAATATTGAAATGCCTTGTTGTGTATTTCTTGAGGCTCTCTTTGGGTATGCATGAGTTGCCAAAAGAAAGTGTTCTAGATTTGTTTTCACGATTTCCTTGGGGAGTCAGGGTTGTCATGTTCTGAGGTTGCTCATTCTGCCTGTAACCTCAAAAATTATCCCCTAGGTTAGGGGTACAGATGGTGCACTGTGAACTAGCAGGATTAAGGCCGACATATCCTGATGGTGTGCATAGAATCAGTCTTGCACAGTTTAGATGCTTATGTTGTCCAACAAACGCACAGTTTTACTGAGAAAGTATGACTCGTACGGCAATATAGATGTATTTCAGATAGCAGTAAAGCAGTTTTGCAGGAGAGATATGGTAGGAAGATTAACGTGGTTCTGGAAAGATTTCAGTTTTATTCTAGATTCCAGAAGGAAGATGAATCAATAGATCAGTATGTGGCTGCATTGTGGACACTAGTAGTTACGTGCAAGTTTGAAAATATGTTGTGTGACCATGTCTTAGAGGCCCAAGTATTAATGAAAACAAAGTCTAAGAAGATACAACAAAGGTTATACTCAAAAGGTTAACTGTTGTTAAAGGCTGTATTGGATGTTGCAAGGAACATAGAGGAATCTGAGAAATATATACATACTGAACGGAAGAAGCATGAACCTGCTGGAGCAGTAAATGACATAACAAAAAATACTAGAGTCGAAAAACGATGGAAGAGAACAGGCCCATCCTGTATTGGAGAAGATTAGAGACCACGCCAGAGCTCTGGGTTTACCAATCAGGTCTAGTCCAGGTGATTTGCATCCCAGGCTCAGGTAATATACCCTGGGTCAGGCACATAAAAACAATGCTCACTAAGATTAGGTTGGAGAGAATGTGGGATGTTCCTGCGGAGGCATGTGTGATCACTAAAGAATTAATCAAGTTCACCTACTGGCAACATAAATTGGGCATAGTGAAGGTCAGTCTATGTTGGGTTCCCTGACGTCGACCTTTCTAATGTTGAAGGATGGTTATAAGAAAGAGAGGTTCCTGGAGGATATAAAATCGATAGCTGCCAGGAAGCTAAAATCTGACGTGACTTGCAGAGCGGCTGACTCGGGGGTCGCTGTTGACCTTTTGGTCTTTTAAGGGCCGGTGTATCGCTGCTGCTATTTGCGACCAAATCTGTTTTTTACTGTGTATAATCTGCTGCTAGACCGCTCTCGGTCTCTTATTGTGTATTTTAACTTTTACCAGCCTTATCCCCCGCATACTCGCACCTTAAAAACAGTCACTCTCACCTGCTGCTTTGAGCGGGACCCCTTCCTTTTTCGCGCTGTGTCAGCGCCATCTTAAGACAGTTTCGGGGTTGTGGGCAGGCGCCATATTGGTAGGGGTGCCAGCATCATTAGGTGACAAAGTAAAAAAACAGGGCAAATGCAAGCGCGCATGAAGTGACCACAACTGCAGACAGTTAGTAGTTGAAGACGTGTTTATTCCTGCTCATCTCATCAACAGCTTCCAGGGAAATGAGTTTGTGCTTCAAGCACAAACAATGCATCACCATGGAGTTTATAGAACATTCATAGTGCCATGACAACACTTCTAAAGCTATTACAATATCTCCCTTCTTTGCATAAATAATAACAAGCAAACAAAAAAGCAAAATAGTAACACAAAATGAATACATTTAAATAAAAATGAATAACAAATAAATTCACCCTAGATAAATACATTGCAAATAAAAGAAGTATGAAAGACAAAATTAATTCACCAAAATTACAGAACAAACTTAAACCATCTACATACTATAACACATTACAAATCCATACGTTTGGGAACAAATCTTTTGCGTGTGCTCCTCCTGATTGATATAGAGGATCCCTCTGGAGATATACCTTGTGAAGAACCATCACAAGACAAACTCTCCCCATTCAGTCCAAGTTTCCCACCCTCTCGGACAGAAATACCAATACCTGGTACAGAATTTAACTTCAAACCCATTCGTACCGCAACCTTATCAGGGATCCTATAAACCCTAGACACATTCCACCAATTTTTCCCTTTGACCCTCACAGCATGCCGCGAGACTGAATCTACACAAACAGGTTGACTGAACTTAGAAAAACCTTTAGGTACATTGTGTGGAATCTTTATCTTAATCCAATCCCCTTCTTTTATATTGTGAGACCACCTCTCTTTAGGAGAAATCTCCTCATATGGACAAGAAGTATCTTCTTCAACACAAGCTTTATGACCCACGTGTGAGGGTAACAAACCTGAACTAGACAATGACCCCCACTGTCTCATCCAGGCTGGACACATGTTAAACGTGGCAATTCTCCCTCTCAATAATTCAAAGGGACTTTTCCCAAACTCCAAACCCGGTGTAGTTCGATGTGCCCACAACATGCTCTGCACAGCTCCCCCGATATCCATATTACCAGAGACAGCCCATTGCACACATTCAACCAACATTCGATTCATGCGCTCAATGAAACCATTACCCTGTGGGTGATAAAGAGCTACACGCTTGTGGAGAATACCAGATTGACTCAAAAAACAAGACATTTCCTTGGAGACAAATTGCACTCCATTGTCAGACACCAGTTCTTTGGGAAATCCTTCTCTTGCAAACAGACTTTCCAAAAACTTGATAACCCTGGTCGTGTTAGGCTCAGTCATAAAACACACTTCCCACCATTTACTGTAATAATCCGCTACCACTAAAGCGAATCTATAGTTACTGGATAAAGCATTAAATGGACCGATGAAATCTACAGCCAACTTCATCCAAGGCCCAGAAGGTAACTCAACTCTTACTTTGGGAGGAATAACCGTCTTTATTACTTTGTCACTAGAACAACAAGTGTAACAATTTTCCACCATACTCTCTATTTGCCGGTCCATTGAAGGCCACCAATATACAGAACGAACTCTGCGTTTAGTACACGTCTGCCCCAAATGACCTTCATGACCAGCCTTGATTATCCGATCTCTCAAACTCACTGGAGGTACAAATTTGTCACCACGCAAAATCATACCACCTTCCTCCAAGGTTAGTTCATCACCCACTTTAGCAAAAGGTTGTAAATCAGAATCTAAGTGTTTCTCCTTTGGCCACCCCTGAATGATATATCTTTTAACTTCTTTAAGAATAGAGTCTGCTTCCACTGCATCAAACCATTCGACCTCCTTGAAACACCCCTCTTTGCAAACATCAATGCTTGCAATCAAACATTCCTCATCTTCTTCCGCATCACATTCTTCTTGTGTCTCTGGCAACGGTAATCTAGAAAGAAAATCTGGTCTAATATTCTTTCCTCCAGGAATGTGTTCAACAACAAAATTATACTGAAGAAGCTTGGAGCTCAACCTAGCAATCCTGGGCGTATGATCTTTTACCAACACACCATTAAGAATCGGAACAAGAGGTTTATGATCAGTCATAAGCTTAAAAGATCTACCCCAGAGAAAACCTTTGAATCTCTCAACTGCCCAGCAACAAGCAAGAAGCTCCCTCTCGATCACAGAATAGTTTTTCTCACTGGGACGCAATGATCTGGAAATAAAACCAACTGTGTGTTCTGACCCACCTTTCATTTGGGTCAACATGCCACCTAGACCATCCAGACTAGCATCCACAGATACAATAGACTCTAAAGCAGAATCGTATGGAGTTAGAATATTGCAATGATTCAATTCGTTTTTTATTTTCTCAAAATCATCTTGACATTCCTGATCCCAAAGAAACACGGTACCCCTCTTCAAAAGCTCTCGAAGATGTGCAGTCTTACTTGAAAAATTAGAAATAAATTTGGCATAGAATTCACACATGCCAAGAAAAGATGACACCTGTTCCTTGGATCTAGGAGAAGGAACCTTAACAATGGCTTCAATTAACCCAGCTCTAGGAAGAATACCTTCGCCTGAAATGCAATGCCCTAGATACTCTATAGACTGGACTCCGAAAACACATTTACTTAAGTTCCCTACAATACCTTTATCTTGCAATGTGTTCAACACTTCGGTCAAACTCTTATCATGCGAAGACTTGCAAATACCAGCTACCAAAATATCATCCTGGAAAACCACTGTATTCTGCACACCCATCAGAACCTTTTCCATGACGCGCTGGAAGGCAGAAGCAGCGGAAGCTAGCCCAAAAGGCATTCGTTTGAACTGAAAAGTTCCAGACGGGGAAACAAAAGCCGTTAAATGTTTGGATGATGCATCTAACTCCACCTGATGGTATGCTGAAGACAAGTCTATCTTAGAAAACCATTTGAAACCTTGAAACTTTGACACTATGTCATCAATACGGGGTAACGGGTGTGAATCTACCCAGATATTTTTATTGAGACTGCGTAAGTCAATGCAGACTCTGAGGTTGCCATTTTTTTTCCGAGCAACGACTAATGGACTTAACCAAAGAGACGACTCAACTGGTTCAATCACCCCTGTTTCACACATCTTTTCCAACTCTTTAGTCAAATCATCTCTAACACTCAGGGGTACATTGCGCAGTTTGTGTTTGCATGGAATGGCTCCATCTTTTACCTTGATAAAATGTTTAAAACCTTTGATCAACCCTAGAGATTCAGAAAAAACCTTGGGAAAACTGCTCCCCCAACTAGTATATTCTTCATTACTTATTGACTCGTTCACAATAGAAACTGGATCCTTGGTACCTGGCCTAAGGGTCATTTTAAACAAAGCTTGGTGATACCACCCCAAGATATCTAGTCCTTTGATGGCTACATAAATTTTCCCCGTGATAGTTTTTCCCTTGAACATTAAAGTGCTTTCAAAGAAGCCTTTAAGTTGAATCTTTCTTCCTTCGTAGGACACGGGACTTCTATCAGGAGGTTCTAAATGTCTGTCACCCCATACAGATTCGAACAACTCCTCAGTAATCATAGTCATCCGTGCTCCCGAATCAACAAGCAATTTTAAGACTTTGCCATCAACCACTATATCGGCAATTGGGTCTGCGCAATCCTCACAATCGTCCTTTACTACCAACATGAGATCTCTCATGGAACTAACAACTTCTGTGTTGTTTTCTAGATTGTCGCACTCTTCCCACACCACACTGACATTCCTTCTAGAATTGCAAACTTTGGCAAAATGACCTTGTTTACCGCAATTCCTACACAATGCATTCCGAGCAGGGCAGACTCGTGAATTAGGAAAATGTGTGGCATAGCCACACTTAGAACACATATTCTTCTTTTGTGGATAGAACTGTTTCCTATCTTGTTTTGCAACCTGTGACTTCCCTTTAACCTCAATATCATTTTTTTCACTGGTATTCTTATCAGATACACTGTTCTTATCTGCACTATTCTTGCTTACATTTACAGCACCAACAGTAGCTTTATCTGATCTCAGCTCATTTGACGATGTTTGTGATAATTCTATACTTTTGACAATGGAAATTGTTTCTTCAAGGGATGGGTTTTTCAAAGTTAGTAACTTTTGTTGAACCTTTTTGTCCCTACACCGTACCACAATTTGATCTCTTATGAGTTGGGATGTGAAAGCTTCAAATTCACAATCAGATGCCAAAATGCGTAAAGAAGCAACATACGATACAATGCTTTCCGACGTTTGTTGTTCTCTTGTAAAGAACTTATGTCTAGCTACGACTAAACTTTTTTCTACATCAAATTGTTTTTCAAGCATTTGAATTGCCTGGTCAAAATCATTGAGTGGTTCAGCCCCTTCTGCTACTTCTGGCAAAGGTAAATGCTCAAGTACGGCCTGGCCCTCAAACCCCAAATTATGCTCAAGCATAAATCTTTTACGTTCTGCACTAAATCTGAGACCACCAATGGCCCCTAAATACTTTGTGAAAGCCCTGTACCATACCTTCCACTCTACTGGCGGGTCCCCTGGAAGCTGTAAAAATGGAGCGGGTGCCTGTACATTTTGCATGATGTAAATGTGGATGAAAAACTAGTAACCAACTCAAACCACACAACTTACACAAGCAATGTACGTTTCCCTTCTCCTATGCTACAAGAGTAACATTTAAATTCTAATGTAATATAATGTATGATTTAAAACATTAGTATGTGCTTATTTTCATCTAAGTAAAAAAACTTGAAAGAGTACTCTGTATTTGACCAACAGTACTATAAAGAATAAAATGCTGAAACTAAATAGATGTCCACTAGATGGCGCTGCAATATTGGCTTGAATAAAATGATTCAAACCAACACGGAAAAAAAAAAAAAATATGTCTTTTGGTTGTGCTTACTGTTTCCACATCATAAACGAAAAGTACCTAAAACACAACTGTCGATTCCGTATGACTGTGCTTGACTGCTTTAATACCCCAAAGACTTCGGTGACACTCCTTAAGTCCGACGAATGAAGCCTCTATGTGGAAACAGCAACGTCTTTGACTTGAACACAGAAAGCCTCTGAATGCGTGTTGACGATGACGTCAGTGCGCACCGGGACGTAAGTCGTGTGGTTCACGGCACGCTCCTGCTGCACTGCAATGAAGGACAGAAGGGCAGAAGAACAATGGAATCCTGGCAGAGCGCGTGACTTCAGTAACGGCAGTGAGTACACGAGCGGTTTACAAACGAAAATAGATGCAACTGTCAATGTCAAGGACTTGAATAAAAGTTTGTTAAGTTGATTGTAGGTCCTTTACTCACTGTTAAACTCACTCAGTACTGCTCCCATGGAAATCACAACATCGGTGTATGCGCCATGTCCATGAGCTTTACTAACACACTTGAAAACAAAATAATCGCCTTCTGAGATACTTCAGCTGTATAGAATAGGCAGATGCTCATGTACACGCTCGGGGCATAAAGATCCAACGACGATCCAACGACGATCCAGTCAGCGTTTCAACACGTAGTTAGCAGCGACAAGATTCAGCTGTCGAGCCAAAAATGAACCAGACCTCAAATGGGTTCAAAACCGAGACGGGACGTCCCATCGGTTGAATGAACCTCTTAGGCACAAAATAAGAGTCTTGAATGAGGATTAACCACTGTTTCTTCAAAATAGAATGCGCCGGTTAAAAAATAAATAAATAGAAAAATAGCACAACTCCACAGATGCACATGGGTGCGAACTGAGAATGAGCAGTACATCCCAAAAAACGTCGCCAATTGAAGTGACCACAACTGCAGACAGTTAGTAGTTGAAGACGTGTTTATTCCTGCTCATCTCATCAACAGTTTCCAGGGAAATGAGTTTGTGCTTCAAGCACAAACAATGCATCACCATGGAGTTTATAGAACATTCATAGTGCCATGACAACACTTCTAAAGCTATTACAGCGCAGTCTAAATCTGACGTGACTTGCAGAGCGGCTGAGCGGCTGACTCGGGGGTCGCTGTTGACCTTTTGGTCTTTTAAGGGCCGGTGTATCGCTGCTGCTATTTGCGACCGAATCTGTTTTTTACTGTGTATAATCTGCTGCTAGACCGCTCTCGGTCTCTTATTGTGTATTTTAACTTTTACCAGCCTAATCCCCCGCATACTCGCACCTTAAAACAGTCACTCTCACCTGCTGCTTTGAGCGGGACCCCTAATTTTTTTGCACTGTGTCAGCGCCATCTTGGGACAGTTTCGGGGTTGTGGGCAGGCGCCATATTGGTAGGGGTGCCAGCATCATTAGGTGACAAAGTATAAAAACAGGGCAAATGCAAGCGCGCATCACGCGCGTGCGCGCAGGGGGCGTGCCAGAGGCAAGCCCGTCTGCGCCCGTCCGCGTCCCGCACGAGTATCGGACGGCACATGATGCCCCTACTGCCATCAAGGTACGCCGTTCATATTCCAGAATACAGCTGCTAGAGATAGGCAGCAGGATGCATACGGCTGCTTCTGCCCACACCGAGATGGTTGAAAAGGCCACTCATCTCGGACTGGGCACAGGCAAAAGGAGCATGAAGGCGCCGAATAGTCTTACTTGCGGACTGCTAAGCAGCCGGTCATTTTTAAAGCACCATACGGAAATCACACTACTGATCGAAGATTTGAAGCTCAATGTACTATTCCTTACGGAAACTTGGATCAGAGCTGATTCAGTAGTGGGGATTGGCCTTGCCTGTCCCAAGGGTTTTAAAATTATACATAAACCTAGGAAGGGGGGCAAAGGAGGCGGGGTGGGCCTAATTTACAGGAAGGAACTTTGGGTCACCCTGCTACAGGTGGACGAGGTTGAGGGAATTGAAGTGATGGGCTTCTCATTTCACGGAGCTAGTGGTAATTTACTCACAGGTCTGCTCTGCTATCGCCCCCAGGGAGTATTACTCCATTGCTGCCCCTCTTGAACACTATTACTAATCTATCACTATCACACTCCAAAATGATTATTCTGGGGGACTTCAACTGGTGGGAGAACGCCAGTATGAAGAACCAGTTAAGGGACCTGACATATACTTGCAATTGTCTTGGCCTCCAACAATTAGTCACCTCCTCCCATCGAGGAGGTCACATACTTGATCTCCTCTTTGCAATCGAGTCCGAGGTAGAACTTCTAAATATCTCACCCCAAATCTGGACAGACCACTACCTTATTCATTTTAAAATACAGTTAGTCGACCTATCAGCCCAAGCTAAAACCGAAGTGTTGTATCGGAATGGCAGTAACTGGACTAAACTAGCAAGGACGGGCACTCTTCTAACTCCCCCCACAGTAAGCCTATTTCAAGCCTCTAGTATGGTGGAGGCGAACTATAACGCCTATCATGAGTTCATCCCCGCTGATCTAGATCACTTAATTCCCATGAAGAAGAAAAAAATCAGGAATAAAACCTCAGCACCCTGGTACGATGAAGACCTGAGAACGCTAAGACAACACTGCAGAAGGGCCGAAAGGAAATGGAGGAAGGGATATCTGGACAGGGACAAGCTCACGCTCAAATCAGCACAGAGCAGATACATGTTGCTCATTGCGGAGCGGAAGGCTAATTTCTACGCTGACTCTATAGTGCAAGCATCAAATGGGGTTAAGGAACTGTTTAAAATTGTAAGAAACATTTCGGCCCCGCGCTGCCTAGAGAATAAAGTAGTAGCCTCACAAAAGCTGTGCAACGAGATCGCCATCCATTTCAAGGATAAAGTGGCAAAGATAGTTGATCTTTTTAAGGGCAACAAAGTAACCGGTCAGGATTTAGATAAGGAGGTGATCAGTGAGAGGCCGAGTCGCCACTGTTCCCTGGCTACCTTTCCCACTTTCACGGAGCTGTCGTTCAATACGACGGCTCACAGTACTTCCTCTGGTTCACCCCTTGACCCCCTGCCTCAGAAGGCGTGGAAGACCTATGGCCGCCTGACCTTCCCCTGGCTGCGCCAGATTTGCAACCAGTCCCTGGAAGTGGGTCTGGTCCCAGAGGGTTGGAAACAGGCGGTGGTCTCACCCCTTATCAAAAAACCTACCCTGGATCCCACCAACCCGGCTAACTTTCGACCTATTTCTCTCCTTCCTTTCCCTATTAAAGTCCTAGAAAAGGTCGTGAGTAGGTCCCTCTCTGACTATCTAGAGGAATTCCATCTACTGGACAGGGACCAGTTTGGCTTCCGTTCCGGACACGGAACGGAGTCAGCTCTGGTCACCATGTTGGACAACATGCGAATGCGGGCTGACAACGGGAGCACCGCTGTTCTAGTGCTCCTGGATATGTCAGCCGCATTTGATACAGTGAGTCACTCTATCCTGCTGGAGCGTCTGGCGGAGTTTGGGGTGAAGGGCCGGGCACTACAGTGGATCCGCTCCTATCTGGCGGGAAGACATCAAGTGGTGACTCTGGGGCCTTTTTCCTCTGAAAAAACCCCCGTAGCCTTTGGAGTGCCGCAGGGCTCCAGCATCAGCCCCATCCTGTTTAATGTATACCTACAACTGCTATTTGCGATCATCAAGGCGTCAGGGGTGGAGTTAATCAACTACGCAGATGATACGCAGCTGGTTTTCTTTCTGGAAGGAAAACAGTCGGTCCCCCTTGAACAATTCCAAAACTGCATGAGGATGACAGGCTACAGAATAACTGCCTGCAGTTTAATGCAGATAAAACCGAGCTACTTTACTACTCGCCGTTAAGGCAGATTCAACATCTACCAGTGGACCTCAGGCTTGTTCCGGACGAGGCTCCACTGGCCCCAGCCAAAACAATACGAAATTTTGGCTTTTTGTTCGACACCAATCTTCAGTTGGACTCGCAGGCAAATAGGACGGCCAGCGTGTATTTTGGGTTACTACGGCTTTTACGCCGAATCCTTCCACTTCTGCCCAAGGACGCTCGTAGCACGGTTGTAAGGAGTACGGTACTAAGCAGAATGGATTACTGCAACTCCCTTTATCTAGGAGCCCCTCAATACATTTTGCAGGGGCTACAGAGAGTTCAGTCAGCTGCTGCGAAATTGGCGTTAAATCGCAAGTACGACTCTTCCCCATCTCAGGCGCTATATGAGCTCCATTGGTTGCCAGTCAGAGAAAGGGTTCTTTTTAAGTCATTCTGCTTAATCTACAAAGCTACCCACGGGATGGGCCCAGCCCCTCTTCAGGAAAGATTTACCCGTTATTCTCCCTCAAGACAGTTGCGTTCTTCTAACGCCTGTCTGTTGGTACAACCTAGGTTTAAACGATCAAGGATGGGCGGAAGGGCCTTCAGTGTGGTAGGTGCTCGGATGTGGAACGAGCTCCCCCAGGGGATTAGACAGATGAACTCGCTAATGGAATTTAGAAAGAGCCTTAAGACCTGGCTCTTTCCAGTAGCCTGATGGCCGCTTGACCGACCCCCCCCCCTCAGCACTAGTGATTCCATTCTGTCAGAGCGCCTGGATACCCATAGGGTCACAGTTGCGCTATATAAATTCTAATACAATACAATACAATACAAGCTTAGAGACGCTGTAACCATCTAACGTGACTGCAGAAAGACTCGCTGAAAGGGGCAGAAGTACGTGCATTTAACTAGGGGGTGTTGACTCCAGTGTACAGTTAGCTTGGCGACAATCTTTTAAAAATTTAATAAAAGGAAATTTTGTGATTGATATTTTATAAATAATTGTGTCCTCATACCTGCACCATAAAAATATTCCCTCACTTCGCCCTTGGCGATACCTCATCACAGTAGGGACATACCCGGGCGCCATCTTTGTTCGCGCTCTAGCGGCCGACGGTATTTAAACGGGAGGAAAGCAGCGCGCAGTATCTTAGAGATGCTGTAACCATCTAACGTGACTGCAGAAAGACTCGCTGAAAGGGGCAGAAGTATGTGCATTTAACTGGGGGGTGTTGACTCCAGTGTACAGTTAGCTTGGCGACAATCTTTTAAAAATTTAATAAAAGGAAATTTTGTGATTGATATTTTATAAATAATTGTGTCCTCATACCTGCACCATAAAAATATTCCCTCACTTCGCCCTTGGCGATACCTCATCACAGTAGGGACATACCCGGGCGCCATCTTTGTTCGCGCTCTAGCGGCCGACGGTATTTAAACGGGAGGAAAGCAGCGCGCAGTATCTTAGAGACGCTGTAACCATCTAACGTGACTGCAGAAAGACTCGCTGAAAGGGGCAGAAGTACGTGCATTTAACTGGGGGGTGTTGACTCCAGTGTACAGTTAGCTTGGCGACAATCTTTTAAAAATTTAATAAAAGGAAATTTTGTGATTGATATTTTATAAATAATTGTGTCCTCATACCTGCACCATAAAAATATTCCCTCACTTCGCCCTTGGCGATACCTCATCACAGTAGGGACATACCCGGGCGCCATCTTTGTTCGCGCTCTAGCGGCCGACGGTATTTAAATGAGAGGAACGCAAGCGCGCAGCGCACGCGCACAGCGGGAGCGCCGATGGCGCGCCAGAGGCGCGCCAGAGGCAAGCCCGTCTGCGCCCGTCCGCACGCCGGCCGTGCCTAGTGCCACTAACGCTGCCCTAAAGGGATCAGGTAGGCATTGTTATTCTCGAGACACCCTCCTTAAACTGGGCCACAGGCAAAAAAAGGAATTCCAGTATGTTTTGTCTTGTGGATTGATTAACAGCAGATCTCTTGTGAAACATCACCAAGATATCTATAATCTGCTGGAAGACCTTAACTTGGATTTGCTGTCCATAACCGAAACATGGCTGAACCCGAACTCCAGTGTGGAACTAGGATTGGCATGTCCTGCAGGCTATAAGATTCTTCACAAGCCCCGTTTAACGGGGAAAGGAGGCGGGGTAGGACTTATCTTTAAGCAGAAGTGGGATTGTGCCCTATTCTCTATCAACGATATAGTGGGCTATGAAATCATGGGTTTCACCCTTCAGGAGGCCAAAGGGAGAATGCTGACAGGGATGGTCTGTTACAGACCCCCTGGCTCGGATGTTAACCATCAGGCACTACTGGACACTATTGTCGCCTTGGCAGCTACTCACTCTAGACTGCTGATCCTGGGGGATTTTAATTTGTGTGGAACGGGAAGCCTTGGAAGCTATTTGCAAACCCTAAACCACACTTGCGAGAATTGTGGCCTTCATCAACTTATTCAACAAGCTACGCATCAGGGAGGTCACACGCTCGACTTGGTGTTTGCAAATGCATTGGAGACAGAGATACTCAGTATTTCCCCTCTAAATTGGACAGACCACTTCCTAATTCAATTTAGGTTATCTTTACGTGAAGGAAACCTAGTAGTAAATAAAGCTGCGAATTTCAGGTGGGGAAGGGACTGGGCCAAGCTCCTGGGGAAGGATAATGTCCAACTCCTCTCCAAATGGGATCGGTTCAACCCAGGAAAGACACCTGGAGACAACTATAAAAGCTATAGTAACTCCATCCATCTAATACTGGAGGATCTCATTCCAAAAAAAAAAGCTTCGCATGCGCAATACTCCATCAGCCCCATGGTTCAGTGAGGAGCTCAAGGCACTACGATTAGTGCGTCGTCAGGCAGAAAGAAGCTGGCACCGACGGTATCTGGATACAGATAAAAAAGAGCTAAAAATAATTCAACATCAATATAAAAGGGCTATTAGGGAGGCCAAGTCCCAATTCTTCGCCAATTCCATTCTGCAGGCATCCAACGGAACCAGGGCTTTATTTAACATCGTTAAAGATCTTAGCAATCCAGGCTGTCTGGCTAGTACTGTCCAACCCTCACAAAACCTATGCAATGAAATTGCTACCTTCTTCATTGACAAGGTTAATAACATCGTAAGCGGGTTTGATCAAGATGGTCCTGAGACCTCCCCGATGTTAGAAGTCACCAGGAAGGTTCCCTCCCTGAGCAGGTTCCAACCTCCTACGGAGGAAATCTTCATCAACATTGCGCGGGAGATCTCGTCCGGGTCACCTCTTGACCCCCTTCCACATAAGATCTGGAAGGAACCTGGCCTTAACCTACTCCCTGAATTGTGGCATATCTGCTGCCAATCATTGACGGAGGGTACCGTTCCTAGTGTCTGGAAGCAGGCGATAGTCACCCCGCTATTAAAAAAACCCTCGTTGGATCCCTCACTGCCAGCCAATTTCCGCCCAATAACCCTTTTACCTTTTCCAGTCAAAATTCTGGAGAAATTGGTCAGTAAATCCTTGTCCAATTTCCTGGAAGAACATCAGCTCCTGGATAGAGACCAATTTGGCTTTAGACCAGGGCATGGAACAGAGACCGCGTTGGTGACCGTTTTGGACAAACTTCGAATGCGGGCCGACGGCGGCAGCTCCTCAGTTCTGGTGCTGCTGGACATGTCGGCCGCTTTCGACACGGTTAGCCACTCGGTGCTACTGGCAAGACTGGAAGGACTGGGGATCACGGGCGGGGCTCTGAAATGGCTGAAGTCCTATCTGTCTAATCGTCAACAGGCAGTGACCCTGACACCTTTCGTCTGTCCTTGGCTCCCGTTTCACCATGGAGTACCTCAGGGCTCAGCCATCAGCCCAATCCTCTTTAATGCATACTTGGGACCTCTGATCCCCCTGATAAAATCTCATGGGATCGAGGTAGTTAATTATGCGGACGATATACAACTGATGTTCCCCCTGGAAGGAGAGCAGGCAGTCTCCTTAAACTCGTTCCAGGTTTGCATGAGGAAGGTCTCTGATTGGCTGAAGCTCAATTCGCTCCAGTTGAATGCCGGGAAAACGGAGCTCTTACACTGCGGTGCAGCTAAAATTTCAAAATTTCCTCTGTCCGAGTTTCGACTATGGCCGGAGGACCCTCCCATAACTGCAGTAAAATCAGTCCGCAACTTGGGGGTTATGATGGACAATGACCTCCAGTTGCAATCCCAGGCCAATAAAACTATTGGCTCCTGTATCGTTTTGCTGAGAGCTCTTCGCCAAATCCTCCCGCTCCTCCCAGATGAGACTAGGTCTCTGGTGGTCCAGAGTGTGATCCTGAGTAGACTGGACTATTGTAATTCTCTGTAATTGGGTGCTCCCCTTTTCATTGTACAGGGATTACAAAGAGTTCAGTCGATGGCAGCAAAACTGGCTCTCAGAAGGCGGCGTGAATCATCTGTCACGCTGGCACTAAAGGACCTCCATTGGCTCCCGGTTAAGAGGAGGATTGAGTTCAAGTCGCTAGTTATGGTTTATAAGGCCTTACACAATCTTGGCCCGCTGCCTCTGCGAGATAGCTTCTCCTGGTACCAACCAACAAGGTCCCTCCGCTCCTCTAGCCAGAGTCTGGCAGTTGTTACTAGAGTAAAGCGTGCTAGGATGGGAGGTAGGGCTTTCAGCACGACGGCAGCTCGTCTGTGGAATCAGATGCCTCTAGAACTGCGCCAGGCTAAAACATTGCTGGGTTTTAGGAGGCTTCTAAAGACCTGGCTCTTTCGTCAGGAATAGTATGGCACGAACTCTGACTCCTGGCTAGCAGTCTCTGTATTGTCCTTTGTTGCTGTGTCTTAGAGCGCCAGGATACCCGTTGGGTGGCAGACTCGCGCGTTACAAGAATTTATACAATACAATACAATACAAGCTCTACCTGCAATTTAGATATGGGACCCTGCCGCTCTCTTCCTTTACAGCAAGTTGGGGGTGAGAACCATGGTCAAGAAGCAGGCAGTGCCTATCCTGTACTAATCTAAAAGACACGGTTGAGCATGTTTTGTTTTCTGCCTTTCATACCAGAGTAACATGAGAAATGGATCTTACCACTCTGTCGTAATATAGGGGTTAGGGTTTTTAGAGAGGCTCTGCGAATTCTAAAAACTAACAATAGCCAATGTGTAGTCTTCGTGGTCTCTCGGTTCTTGCTGGAAATGTGGAGGATCAGAAAAAAATAGCACTCCAACATGTGCAGTAAGACAATTATGAGCTACTTAGCATGTATCTATCCTTGCCTATTTTTTAGCTTTTATTCTTTTGATGCACTACTATCTTAAAAGCAATATCTAGCTAATTGTCTTGTACATGTATATGGGTTTATATTGCTTATCCATATTATATTTATTGTCATTTATATTTCTGATCTTAACAACTGTGGAGGGATGTTTTTATGCACTTTGGTGGCAATTTGCTGAATAAAGTTTTTCTGAAATGATCTGTCACCAGGTAGTTACATTGGTCATAAGATACCAATGGCAGGTTATGTGTGGATAGATTTAGAATGCAAATTTAAGAAATTCGACAACCAGTTGTATGTTGCTGAAAAAGGTGAGATGATTTTGGGATGGCCACACTAAGCATAGTTAGGTATGAAGCTAGGTCCTAATTCCAACCCTCTAGTTTATGAAATTCAAGAGTTGAAGGAGGAATATAGTGAGTGTAAAACATGACATATTGCGTTTTCTGTGGTGCTTTGCAAGTCATTAGGAAAACTGTAGTATTTTAAACATAAGATAATTTTAAGAGAGAATGCAATACTGGTAAGGCAAAAAAAGTAAAATGTTCCAGTTCAGTATAGATAGAAGCTAAATGGTGTACTTTAAGACTTGTGCTCTAAGGAGATTATAGAATCAATTGAGAGTTCAGATCAGATGTCCCCAGTGGTGATTACTTTAAAGTCAAATGGGGATTTACACCTGTGTGTGGACTGAAGGTGCTTGAATGAAGCATTTTGCGTTGATACATTTCCTCTACCTACGTCACAAGTATTTATGTTATCTATGTGTGATGCTAAGGTGCTCTCTACTATTGATCTCACCACCAAATTGATTTGGAAGACAATTCTAGACACATGATAGCATTTATCACTTTATTATACCAATACAAGAGGATGCCATTTGGTTTAGCGAGCGACGTTGTTCCAAAGAGTAATTTCAAAAATACTACACATCATTGAAGGATCAAGCGTTTTTCTGGATACAATTTTAAAAGTCAGTAAAAAGACAAAATAAGCCATAACGGGAATCTAAAAGTAGTATTATCAGTTTTGAAGGAGAATAATTAAACAGTTAAGGGGGAGAAATGCAAATTTGGAAAAACTCAAGTGGAATATTTATTTAATGTAATTTCTAGCAATGGCATCCACCCGAAAATTAACCATGTTGATATCACAAATGCACCCAAACCATCAAGTAAAGAGCAATTAATGTAATTTTTGGGATTAACTGAATTATACGCACGATTAATAGGGAACCATGCTACAAAAGTGGAGCCTTTGCAGAAATTGTTAAAATGTAAAGTTTTGTTGGTCAAATGAACAAGTGACCTGTTTAAAATCAATTACAGATGAAATATTATAAGCACTGTGTTTGAAAATGTTCAGGATGAATGGAGAGTGTATAATTGCTGTGGATGCTGGTAGTTATGGTGTGGGTGATGTATTAATACACAGAAAATATGATCGGGAATGGATAGAGGTTATGTTTCATGCAGACTCACGCTAACAGAAACAAACTATTTGATGACTGAATGGGAAATGTTGCCCACTGCTTGGGCTGCAGAACACTTCAGGTTGTATGCAAGGGGGTACATTTTAAATTTGTCTGCATCACAAACCATTGGTTAACATGTTGAAACCTGGAGGAGGAAGGATCTTAACACCTAGGTTGGCAAGATTACCCTCCAACTTAAAAATTCAACATTTTGAAATTGAATATGTACCTGGGAAGAGCTTTATCGGTGATGGTTTATCGAGACTACCATTGAATGATAAGGATGATACTTTCAGTTATGAGGAGGTGGAATATGAGGTGGCTTAAACTATGCAGATGTGTTACAAGGGAACAATGAGTCAGTATCTGGGGAAGTTTGGTTGCAAGAAACAAAGAATGACACTGAGTTGAAGGCCACCGAATCTTCCATTATTAAGGATGGACGGTGGAATTAAACTTGCAAGGAAATTGAGCAGTGATTTGGAAGGTGAAGGAGTTATTTGTATGTAATGGTATTTTTTGTTTTTAAAGGGTGGAGGACTGTGCCTCCTGTTGGTGTGCAAAATGTTGGATGAAGATGGGTCATGAAGGTCACACTGGTGTGTCCAGTACAAAAGGGAGAATTTTTGATGACCCAGTAGTGATTGGATGGTGGATTTTTAGGTAAGGAATTGTGAAGAATGAAGTAAGAGTGATAAGTCAGTCAAATCATGTTCAGTACCATTAAATACTGTGGAACTACCGGATAGACCTTGGAGGAAAATGACAATTGATTTTATGGGTGCCTTTTGAAGATGTCTTCCAAGGAGCGGTTGTTATTGTATTCATTGATGATCTTTCTAAGTGGCCAGAAGTGAGGAGGGTCAGTAGTATTACTCCTGATGTGGTAATAGAATTTTTGGAAGATGTGTTTGTGTGTGAAGGAGTGCCAAAGATTCTGTTATCTGGCAATTGGGCACAACTTGCATCAGAGAAATAAAAAGGTTATAGTATTCAACATTCAAAAGTAGATTCATATCATCCACAAGCCAACGGGTAGGATGAACATTTTAATAGAGTTCTAAAAGAGGCTTTGCAATTGACAATTAAGGGCCCTATTATGATGTCGGTCGGAAAGCCTCTTACCTGCGGTCGGAGGCTTTCCGACCGACATCATAGGTTTCACTTTGGGCCACCGCATTACAATGCCCGCAGTCCAAAGTGAAACTGGCCGGTCATTCTGGCTGGATTCTGACAGGCTCAAGGAGCCCGTCGGCCAATCAGAGGCCTCATCCCTAAGGACAGCATTTC
This sequence comes from Triturus cristatus, assembly GCF_964204655.1. Classification (NCBI taxonomy): domain Eukaryota; kingdom Metazoa; phylum Chordata; class Amphibia; order Caudata; family Salamandridae; genus Triturus; species Triturus cristatus. The sequence continues at coordinate 751,282,287 of NC_140587.1, forward strand.
ACCGTCAGGATAACGATGTTGGTATCCGACAGGCTTTCCCTGTCGGGCTTTCCGACATGGAAAGCCTGTCGGAAAGCGACTTTGGGGGCCACTAGCAGGGGCCCTTTTCCTCCATAGCTTTTGGTTGGTGTCTGAGGGGGCCCCTATGGTGCCCCCATGTTAATCTCTGCACCACGTGGCAGTCACCATGAGGTGCCTGCCACGCGGTGCAGGTATTAACAGAATCCGTCATTTCTCTATGGAAGCTTGTGCTGCGGCGGGTTTACGGCTGCAGCACAAGCTCTCATAGAGAAATGGAAGTATTTGACTGCACCATGCGTCTTCGCATTGTAATAGCGGTGTCAGTACCGCTGCCTGGAGGTCGGTTTGTGTCGGGACCGTAACAGTGTTGGGCGGACAGACATCGTAATCACACCCTAAGGCTGAATTATCTTGGAATTTTTGTTTTTGCAGCAAATAGTGTTTCCCTATGGAATTACACCATATTCCATGACCAGTTGTTCAGAGGAAGAAACCGACTACCAAGTTAATTCAATGGTGCTGTTTATTGAAATTGAATGGAAGTTTGATGTTGTACAAAATGGTGAACTGGGTAAGAAGGTGGAGAATTACCAAAACCGGACAAAAACATACTATTTTGTGGGAAAATACTTTCTCAGATAGAGATTGGTCAGTATATAAGAGTCAGGAAGTCAGGTTTTGTGGAGAAATGAATGCAACGCTGGATTGATCCACTGAAGGTTTGCAAGGCCTTGGGAGTTCTGTAAAACTGGAAGATGGTAGAGTGTGGAATCTTCGCAATGTTGCCTGAAGCCAAGTTGGTAGTGCAGTTAATCTCCCTAGAGGGGAAGAGTGTAATGGATTGAGTGTGATATAATGGATGGAAGAGAAATAGCGAGTGAAGGTATAGCATGCGCAACTGGTGAGTCAATCCTGGAGGGACTAAGCATAGTAAGAACTACTATGAATGAAGAATCAAGTGTGGATTCTACTAGTTTGAATGTGAGAGGTATGAATACAAATGATCGGCTTACTGAAGAAAGGCAACTATTATGACGAATAAACGAGAGAGGAAGCTACCAGGTTACCTGTAGTTGGATAATTGACATGTACATAATTTTAGCGGATTAAATCAACCAATATTTTGGGGGTATAATGTGATGTTTATATGTTATGTTAAGTTTATGTTACATCATATTTGTAAAGCACACGTACACCAAAAAGGTTTCATGGCGCCGAAAGCACAGAGGTATAAGAGACCCAAATCTTAACAGTAAGCTAAGGGCCTGATTATGAATCTGCCAGACCCCGGGTGGCGATGGTCCATCCGCCAGATTCAAACTCTCTGAGTCGATCCCCCAGTGGGCGGCCGGCTGCGCCAGGTGACTGCTGTTCCCTGGTGGTGGCGCAGCGGAGGGGCAATGCAATATGCTGAGCAGGACTGGCACTGTCCCGCAGAGCATATTACGAGTTCCTTTCACCACCAGCCTTTTCATGACGGTGAGCCTGCCACAAAAAGACTGGCAGTGGGGTAACAGGCAGGGCCCTACAGCGGCCCCATGCCCCTCCACCATGGGGATGCATTCAGGGGGCACAACATGTGTCCCCCTGTCTGCTTGCACCCCCAGTTCCAGCATGACATGAACTTCAGAGTCTGTGCGATGCAGGAACTTTTTTGCTGTTCCCATTGCGGTGCCCTTTTTCAGGGCGCCTTCATGGCAACGGCAAAAGGACCGTCCACCTGCACAAGTTGAACTCAGAAATAGGCGGGCGGTCCTTGCGCTGCTTTGGCGGTGCTGTGCCAGCAGAGAGCCGGCACAGCATTGCCAAAGTCACAATCGGGGCCTATCTTTTTAACAAGCTCATGAACCTTGCGTAGGAAGTCGTGGCTCTGATGTTTGGGGGGGAGAGAATTCCATGCATTTGGAACAATCACGGCAAACCTGGTTCCACTCAATCTCTTTATGTTAAATCTTGGGACCGCTAATAGATTGTGATGGGCTGATCTAAAATTACGTTTAGGGGTGTAAATCCGGATTATAGAGGTCACAAAAGTTGTCGAGATTTGAAGATGATACACCCAGTTTAAAAAGAGTCTTCTGAGCAGGTGGAAGCTAGTGCAATTTTACCATCAGAGGTTTGATGTGGCAGTGTCTAGGCTGTTACTAGCTGCCTGATTTTGAACCAGCCGAAGCCTCTGACTCAGTCCTTTTGAGAGTCCCAAATAGGGAGAATTAGCATAATCAAACCATGACATGACTCGGACAATTATGATATGGATGATAGCCTCAAAGGTGATGTATTTCCTAATTATTTCAATTTTCGGGAGCTGAAAGAAGCAGGACAAAGTCACTGCTCCTATCTGAGGCTTCATAGAGAGGTCTTTATCAGCAAGGATCCTGAGACTTTTAACCGCTTTTTTAGGGATAGGAGGAGCGCCAATCTCCAATGGGCAGAAAGGGGTTCCAACTATGCAGGATTTTTTTTAATCATAACACTTTCAGTTTTGTCAGAATTTAGCTTCAACTGATGGCAAGTCATCCAATCATGGATGTATAACATGGTGTACTTTAAAGACTCTATGGATTCCATCGTGTCAACAGTGTTGAAGAGCAACTGCATGTCATCGGCGTAGTTGAGTATTTTCACCCTTCGCCTCTGTAAGGTGCATACCAGTGAGCAAATATAGAGGCTGAATAGATGGGGGGACGGAGAAGAGCTTTGTGATATTCCGCAATCAAGTCTGACCTTAGATGAAAAAAACGGGGAGAGGCGAACCGATTGAGAGCGGTATATAATGTGATAAGCGTAGTTCCTGGGGTAATAATTGTGAATATTGCATTCGTAGAGTATAAAGAATTGTAACATGTTGCATATAAGGTGATGAACAGAGTTCTTGAGTTATAATTGTGAATATTGTATCCATAGAGTATAAGGAATTATAAATGTTTTCATTGTTATGTAAAAAGTGGTGTTAGAGGGCACTTGTATAGGTGGAGTGTTCAGTGGGTTGAACTGGTGAAGGACCTGGTGGATGCGGCTGGAGGGTGGCACTGCTCTGTACATTGTTCTGACTTGATTATACTATTATACCAGACCACTTCTACATATCATCTGGTCTCTCTCCCTCAATATATGCACAAATTATTTATTACCCAACATTGTACATTTGTTAATGTTTTTAATGTGAAAACAACTTATGTAGCGCGCAAATACCCATAGGTGTCTCGGCGGAAAAAAACTTTAACAGCATCATTGGGCTTTTGCTGCCTGGCCAGCTCCATTCTCCTGCCTTTACTCTGCATCATTTTAAGCTCCTCTGAGAACCTAGGTCGGGATTTATTACGCCGGTTTCATTTTGATGCTTTTCACGGGGCAAACTCTTCAACAAATTGGTGAAAATATTTTAAAACTATTCAACCATTCGTTGCATATCCCCCACTCGGCCTGCTCCCTAGCAATCCTGTGGATAATCTTCTACTAACTGGTCTTTGTGATCTCTGTTTGATGCAATTGACAAAGTAGCACCATAGCAGCAATGAAAGAGCCACGCCTTTACTTTGCAAAAACGTGTTTAATTGGCTTAAGCAAAAATACTACACACAAGGGGGCAAATTATCAAGGACGGCGTTAAAAATTATCGCCGCATTAGCGGCAGAGCCGCTAAAGCGGCGATACTGTGCTTGATAATACACCCTTGAGAATTCCCATAGCAGCCCATGTTCTGGTGTCAACATGGGCTTCTATTGGAATTCTCTGCGGCATATTATCAAGCCCATTTTCTGCCGCAAAACCGGCGATAATTTTTAACGCTGTCCTTGATAATATGCCAGAAAAATTAGGCTAAAGTCCAGACCCCGAACAGTAATATAGCTCCTAACCATTAAGCGCTATAGTTATAGTTAAAATTGAGGGCTGTGGGGCACGTTAGTTTGTGGAAGATATTCCTCACACAGTTGTTTCCCTTTTTATATCCTGATAACATCAGAATGGATTACTAGGTATTGTGCCTGATCATCATCTTGACACGTCAACAGAAATAATAATTTTTTCACTGACTAGAACCAGAACTGAGAACAGTTAAGAGTACAGGCTAGAAAGTGCATGAGACAAGTACCGTTTGTGAGGTGTGCCGTTGTATTCCAGGCATAATTAGGTAGATCTACAGGCTTGTTGTTTACAAAGTGTACCTGGTGGTGATGATTACAAGTTGATGTTCGGACTGTGAGTGAGGTTATGGTCTTAATTGTGTATCAGAGGATTCGGACCATTTCGCGGGGAGCCATTCGCTGAGGGGTTCTTGGCAGTCCTATTAGATGCTACAGTGGGAAAACTGAGGGGCATATTTGTAAGGGACTGGTGAAGCGTGGCGTTGAGCAAACGTTGCTAACGCCACGCTCTGCCATTTTGAAAACGCAGGGATGCGTCGTATTCGCAAGAATGCGGCGCACCCCTGCATTTCCCCTAGTGCTGGAGCTAAATCTAGCTGCCTAGCACCAACGCAGGCATCCTTGCACCATAGTGTAAAGGTGTATGCGTTGAGGGAAATTATTTTGAAGGTGTCCCTTCCTGAACATAAACAACCCAGAATGGCGATTTGTACCTTCTATGTGTGCTGCATTGTGCAGCACACATAGAAGTTGCAAATCGTCGTTTTTAAAATGATTGTTTCTGTGCAGTAAGGGACACCTTCCTGCACATGAACAATCATTCATGGTGATTTCCTGTTTCTAGGTGTGCTGCAGAATGCAGCACACATAGAAACATTGTGCAGCACACATAGAAACAACAACATTGAGGAGAAATTAAGCATTTCTCTTCGTTTTGCCATGTTGAGGCCAGGTTTTCCCTGGTCTTAATGTTGGCGCTGCCTCCTATTTAAGCTACCCTTGTAAAAAAAAAAAAGGGCCATCATCAAAATCAATGGGTGTTGCGGCGGAATGCCCACTGCAACACCCATTGCACACCCCTTTCATGCTAAGTGTAGCGCGAAAGGGGGCCTTATTTACAAGGCGGCATTAAGCCACGTTAAGTGGCTTAACGCTTCTTTGTAAATAAGGCAAAGGATTTATCGCTACAGGAACTTCATAAAAAATTATGTTCCTGTTGCACTAGGGGCTTGTAAATATGTTCCATACTTTTTCGCGATATTTTTAAGCTGGATGACCATGTTGTCCCATCTGTTGGCTATAGGGTGTTTTCTGAGGCCTCTAGCCTCTTCTCTGGGCTCTGTTCTCAGCTTCCATCCAATGTAATGTGGTCTGCCACTGCTGAAGGCGGTGTGTTTTCCCTCCATCTCAATGTTATAGTTCATTTAGCTAACAGTAGGGCAAGGTCTAGAAAGCGGGCAGACAATTTATTCTTTATAGTATGCTTTCGGAGGGCCAGAGCACAAATCTCCATCTTCCGAAGTTGGGACAGCCAGTAAAGGAGATGAGTGTGTGGGAACAAAGGACATTTGCCTCAGAAGATATTTTATTCCTGCTGTTAAGGCAAAGATAGGTTATATGTAGAAAATTAAAATAAATGTACATTAATCTGGTGTTGTGCGATGCTGTATGCATGTAGGCAAGAGCCCTGTCCTATTCCCTGTCATGGTATAGTCTTCCGTTCTCAGACTCCCATTCCTCCCACAGCCCTTGCAAATACATGTGTCTATACTTCTGCAGAGCCTTATTGATCCAGTTTATAAGCCTGCACCCAGCATCTATTGTTAAAACAATTTATTTAAGGGCATGTGTTTGTGGTCCATCAATGGCATACTCCGGGTGGTTCGGCATATGTTAATCATAGTTCCACAGATCAGGAATATGGCCGTGTGGATGTTAAGCTGCTCTACTATTGAGTCGAAGGTAAGGTGCTAACAACCTTGGAATATATGACACAGTGTCATAGGGCCTGCTGCACTACATTGCCTTAGCTCGCCCACAGCAAAGCATCCCCAATGCTTAGGTAAACCCAAAAGGGGCTAGCAGTAGTATATGGCATCCGATGATTAGCGATAAGTAAACCTCTTTGAAAGCAATTTTGGGCTACAAATAGCATCTGAGGCTGTCTTAATCTAGGTTTGACTGAGTCAGAAAACCCTACATAAGGGTTCCGTTAGCGGCGGGCACTGAGCAGAGCAGATGTCATCTAGGGAGCACCCCAAGAACCACAGACTGACACATTATAGCTGGGTCTACGGGTAATAGTGCTCAAAATAAGGGGCTGAGCCCTATCAGGAGTCACAACTTAACTAATGCCACCCTTCAGCGACTTTTCCACCGTATAAAGTCCCCGAGCATTGTGTCCAATTCGCCAAAATATTTCCTGTGAAAATATAGTGGGAGTGTGGTGAAATAGTACAGAAAGCAAGGGAGCAGTAACATTTTAGACAGCACAATGCAGCCCATGGTCAGCAGCAGGAGAGTCCTCCCAAAAAAATGATCTGGGGCTGCAATGCCAACACCTCTCTGGTAACGTTTCCACCTAGTAGATCTTGATAAAAATGGTAGATACTTATCCTAAATATGAGTAAGATGTGCCCCTGCAGTGGATCAGCCTACCCCTAAGATCTACCTAAACCACAGCAGTGTTCAGGCAGATGGGAAACAGATAGGGTTTGCGTCAATTTATGAAGAGAGCTGATGCTCTGCCAAATTCCTAAAGGGTATGTGTGATACTACCTGTGAGAAGTTGGCCTGATATGTAGTGCTCACTATTCTAGTGATCACTGTGTATCATTCCAAACGACCCTTATTGATGATTGGTTGTAAGTCAACCTTTTAGACCAGCTATCCTAGTAGCGTGGATACGAGCAGTCTTTAGGCTAAACTCTAGAGGGCGTGTTAAGCCAGCTGTTTACCATCACATATACCCCTTGAACACCAAGTGAAAGGACACCACACAAGTTGTTATGAAAATAAAAGGATATTTATTTATAACAAGACTACCCTGGCTCTTTATGAGTCAGGGAGCTAAGCACACTACAAAACTCTTAGGAAAATACTTCAGTTGCACAATTTACACAAATGCCCGAGGGGCACGAGAAACCATCTACACTAACAGTGAAATGCGACTGGTTAGAGTCTGGAGGTACTGATTCCGGAGTGATCCGATCAGTGGGACTAAACGAAAAAGGAACTGGACACTTGTAGAGCGAACCTGCGATGGAGCACCGAGGTGCTCGAGTTACCTAGCCCGGAGGCTGCGGCTGCGTGAAGTTCGGCAAGATGTCGGGAGTCCTCGTGTAGTCTCAGGAGCCTGAAAGAAGAAGTTGCTGGCAGGCGACCAGTGACGATGTTCGGAGCGATCCAAGCCTGGATCGGTGGTGAAGGAAACCTGAAAGCAGAGGGGACTCAGTTCTCAACCGCTAGCCAGCGATCGTGTGGGTACCAGGGGGGGTACCGGCTGAAGTCACCTCGACCAGGTGAGTGGGTGACGCCGGACTCGGCTGTTCCTCGGACCAGGAGGCGCGGCGGCGACCAGGATGGAGGGCGAGCTGTCCCACGAAGGTGTCTGCTGTCGATGATGCTGGGCCCAGGCAGGGGCAGCGGATCTTGGCAGTGGCAACCCAAGCGGGGGAGTCAAGATGGCGTCGGGAGTGGACCAGGAGGGTCCGTGGTACTCCTCTGTTGAAGGGGAGCAAGAGCCAGTCTGGAGCAACCAGACTAGTGATGAAACAATCGTGGTGCGTCGTGAAGAGGGCCACAAGCCGGTCGGCAAGTGGTCGAACAACGCGGTGAACAACAAGGAGCGGAAGGGCCCCCACGCAGATCTCGGGGATGCTGGGGAGGCAGACTTCGATGCTGGAGCTGCTCAGGGTTAGGGCTTCTCAAACCCTAGGTGCACTCACTCGAGGGTCCCTCGGTGGGCGTGCTAGATAAGCGTCGTGCAGGTTCGGAAGATAGCCGGTCCCGCAGGTCTCGTCACACCTACGACTCTCAGCTGGGCTGATGAGGTAGGTAAAAGGTCAGAGATGGCAGGGTACTCGGGTCTCGTCGAGCTGGGCAGTCTTGATCCGTAGGAGAGACTTACAGCAAACCGCAAGCGCTTAGATGGTGCCTGCTGGTGCAGGGTGGCTACTCCTTAGCCACAAGGGAGAGTCTTCAGAAATAGTCAAGAGTTCCTTTCGTGGAAAGTAGTTCGTGATTCGGAGTTATCCGATTATCTGATTATCCAATTTGGGAAGGGGACTCGCTCCTACCTTTATTCTAAGAAAAGGGGCTGGCCCGTGACTAGGTTCTACCTATGGGTGGAGCCAGGAGGGGGGTGGTTACACCCCTATCCTTTGTCCGGCTTCGCGCCAGCTCAGGGGCTGGTGTGCCCCCGAAACTGGTTTGAGCCGGGCTATGCACAGTGAGCACCGGGGTGCCACTGGCAATCACCTTCCTTTCAGCCCTGCCTACCTGGGATACACAAACCCTGTCTGGGATGGGGCTAACACCGCCCTCGACAGGAAACCCTTTGTCCAAGCTCCTTTTGCTGGAAGGTCCCCCAGCAGCAGGAGGTCAGACTTGTGTCTGGTGGCAGCATCCATTTTGTGATGCTGAGGCTTGAGTCAACTTTAACCGGGGTTCAAGGTTACTTCCATGTCGTGTCCCTCTAAAAGGGGGGAATGCTAACCCCGTCGCCGGGGCTGGCGAGGGGTTCGTATTCCCATTCGTATGACACCTTACTCGACATGTGTAGGTGATGCAATGCCAAAGTTAGCAAATAACCGCAAGGATTATAATGCATTAAAAGTAGTTGGCCCGCGTCACCATGGAACGGCTATTAGGACTTGGTTCCGCAAGCCGCCGACGGGCTCAGCTCGCGCCAGAGCACCGTCCCACATGATTCCCTGCACTCTGCCTTCAGGATTGATAAGGCCTGCTATAGGAGTGACTGATAGGAATCCATGTGTCCATTTTAGGGTTTTAGGTGTAGGAATACTACACCTACAGCAACGGGTGATTACACCACGTGGCCCCAGCTGTCGTGCAGCCAGTTGTGTCAGATTTGGGCGGCCATTCCAGGGGTGGCATAATACATGCTTCAGCCCCTGGTAGGCCCTGGGTACACCGATGCCCTGGATACCTGTGGTATGCTGAGACAGGGACTGACAAGGCGGCCCAGTTCTAATTAGTGGATGCACCTAATGTACATGTGTGTTAATTTCGAGAGAGAACAGCTAGGCTGTGGGTCTGATTGGCAGGCCCACAGCCGGACAAAGTCGTAAACCAATGAAGCAAAAGCAAAAAAATCTGGGTGATCATAGGATTGCAGACCCTACTCTCCTACATGACCCCCCCCCAAACTTTGGGACAATAAGCTAACCTTGACCAGGTGAGTCTTCTTGCTCTAAGTGGAAATACCTGGAGAGCCCATCTGCATTGCCATGATCAGTGCCAGGTCTATGCTCCACTGTGAAGTCCATCCCCTGTAGGGAAATGGACCACCTAAGTAGTTTGGGGTTTTCACCCTTCATTTGATTTAGCCACAAGAGGGGCTTATGGTCGGTCTGAATCTTGAAGTGAGTGCCAAACAAGTATGGCCTCAACTTCTTCAGGGCCCAAACCACAGCAAAGGCCTCCCTCTCAATAGCTGACCAATTCTTCTCTCTGGGAGTCAGCCTCCTGCTAATAAAAGCTATGGGCTGGTCATGACCATCAAAATTCAGTTGCGATAGAACAGCTCCCACACCCAGCTCCGAAGCGTCTGTTTGGACAATAAATGGTTTGGAGTAGTCTGGACTCTTTAGGATAGGTGCTGTGCACATGGCCTGCTTTAGGTCATCGAATGCCTTCTGACAGCTTGCTGTCCACTGAACTTTTTTTGGCATCTTTTTACTTGTCAGGTCGTTTAGCGGGGTCACAATGGATCCATAATTTCTGACAAATTTCCGGTAATAACCAGTCAGGCCCAAGAAAGCTCGAACCTGAGTCTGGGTGGTTGGAGGAGCCCAGTCCTGGATGGCCTGTATTTTGCTCTCCAATGGTTGAACCTGGCCTCCACCTACAAGGTGGCCCAGGTATACAACCTGTGTCTGCCCTATCTGGCACTTGGTGGCCTTGATAGTGAGGCCTGCCTTCTGCAGGGCCTCTAACACTTTCCTCAGGTGGACCAGGTGATCCTCCCAGGTGGAGCTAAAGACAGCGATATCGTCCAGATACGCCGCACAGAAGTCGTCCAACCCAGTGAGAACTCGATTCACCAGCCTTTGGAAGGTGGCAGGTGCATTTTTCAAACCAAAGGGCATTACCACGAACTGATAATGCCCACCCGGGGTAGAAAATGCTGTTTTGGGCTTGGCCTCCTCAGCTAACCTGATTTGCCAATACCCAGCTGTCAGGTCAAACGTACTTAAGTAGTTGGCCGAGGCCAACCGGTCGATAAGTTCGTCTGCTCTTGGTATCGGGTGGGCGTCGGTCTTAGTGACCGCATTGAGACCTCTGTAGTCCACGCAAAACCTCATCTCTTTCTTACCGCCCTGGGTGTGAGGTTTCGGCACGAGCACTACGGGACTAGCCCAGGGGCTGTCCGAGGGTTCAATGACTCCCAGCTCCAACATTTTCTGCACCTCTGTCTTGATGCAGTCTCTGACATGATCAGGTTGCCGATAGATTTTACTCTTTACGGGCAGACTGTCCCCAGTGTCGACCTCGTGGGTACACCACTTGGTCTGACTGGGTGTCAGAGAGAACATATGTCGAAAGGATTGAAGAACCTGTTTACAATCCTCTTGTTGATGTCCAGAGAGGCTGCCACAAAAGACAACACCATCTACTGATCCATCGTCAGGGTTCTGAGAGAGCAGGTCTGGGAGAGGGTCACTCTCCTCCTCCTGTCCCTCATCTGTGGCCATGAGCAAGCCCATGCCCTCCCTGTCGACATATGCCTTGAGCCTGTTTACATGGAGCACCCTGTGGGGGCTCCGGGGAGTTCCCAGGTCTACCAAGTAGGTGACCTCTCCCTTTTGCTCAATGATCGTGTGGGGCCCAGACCATTTGTCTTTGAGTGCTGCTGGGGCCACTGGCTCCAGCACCCACACCTTCTGTCCAGGCTGGTACACAGTCAGGACAGCCTTTTGGTCGTGCCAAGCTTTCTGTAATTCTTGGCTCGCCTCCAGGTTTTTAGACGCCTTTTCCATGTACTCCGCCATCCGCGAGCGGAGACCGAGCACATAGTCCACAATGTTTGATGCCGGCTTTCTGAGAGGTCTCTCCCATCCTTCCTTTACCAAACAAAGGGGTCCCCTTACAGGATGTCCGAACAGGAGCTCGAAAGGGCTGTAGCCAACCCCCTTCTGCGGGACCTCTCTGTAGGCGAACAAGAGGCAGGGTATCAGGACATCCCATCTCCGCCGAAGCTTTTCAGGTAGCCCGTGAATCATCCCTTTTAGGGTCCTGTTGAATCTCTCAACAAGCCCATTGCATTGTGGGTGATAGGGTGTGGTGAACTTGTAGTTGACACCACATTCCTTCCACATAGCAGTCAGATATCCCGACATGAAGTTTGCACCTCTGTCTGAGACGACCTCCTTAGGGAAGCCCACTCTGGAGAACACTCCAAGTAGGGCCCGTGCCACCACAGGTGCCGTAGTGGTCCTAAGGGGAATAGCTTCAGGATACCTGGTGGCGTGGTCCACCACCACCAGTATAAACTTGTGCCCTGATGCTGTCTGGGGTTCCATTGGTCCGACAATGTCGATCCCCACTCGTTCAAAGGGTACCCCCACCACTGGTAGTGGTATGAGGGGGGCCTTTGTCGTGCCACCTGACTTACCACTGGCTTGGCAAGTGACACAGGAGCGGCAAAACTCCTTCGTATCTTCGGACATGTGGGGCCAGTGAAAGTGTGGAACAATTCTGTCCCAAGTCTTATTCTGGCCTAAGTGACCTGCAAGGGGAATCTCGTGGGCCAAGGTGAGAAGGAAACCTCTCAGAGACAAGGGGATGACCAGCCTCCTGGTCGCACCAGGTTTGGGGTCTCTTGCCTCAGAGTACAGGAGTCCATCGTCCCAGTACACTTTGTGGGTACCTGTGGCGTTCCCTGCAGCCTCAGCAGCGGCCTGCTGTCTGAGGGGTTCAAGTGAGGGGCAGTCTAACTGTGCCTTCCCCAGGTCTTCCCTGGAGGGTCCCCCTGAGCCCAGAAACTCAACCTGACCAGGTTCAAGCTCTTGCGGCTCAGTTTCCCTCAGTTCTTTAAGGTCAGCCTCCTCGGAGACTTGATCCACGACCTGGGGCAAGGGGGAAGGCGAAGCCTTACCCTTATTGCTCCTTTTCTTGGAAGGTGTCTGGTCCGTTCTTCCAGGATCCAGCACCTGTTCAGTGGGGCATCTTTTGGCCTGTGACCTGGTCACAGCAAGGACATGTGCTGGCAAACCTAACATTTCCATGTGAGTCCTCTGCTCCACTTCTGACCATTGTGACGTTTCCAAATCATTGCCCAACAGACATTCTACGGGGAGGTCTGAACTAACCACAACCTTTTTCGGGCCACTTACCCCTCCCCAGGAGAAATCAACAACTGCCATACTGTGATTGGTAGTGACGTTGCTGGCATTGGTCACTAGGTAACTGGTACCTAGCATGATCTGTCCAGGGTCCACGAAGTTAGGCGTCACCATGGTGACACTGGCACACGTGTCCCTGTAGGCCTGAGCCACTCTTCCATTTATCAAAGGTGTCTGCCTGTATTTGCCCAAAGTATTGGGACTGGCATCAGGGGACATATCCATATCCCCTGTACAGACAAGGACGGAGTGAGCGTGCCGACTAAGTCGTCACTCCCCTCAGTTCCCAAGGTTAACCCAACTAATGCCTTGGGAGGCGCACTACCACTGCTGACTGTACTAGGGGGCGCAGGTGCCTTAGGGGCTGCAGTGGTAGGAGTTTGCCCTCCTTTCTTGGTGCACTCACTAAACCAGTGAGTCTTACTTTTACAGTATTGGCACCACCTTTTTGACTGGCCTTCTTGAGTCTTCTTCTTCTGTGAAGCCTGACCCCCACCCTCTTTGGTTTGTTGGGGACCTGTCGAAGACTTCTGGTCATTTTGTTCGTTCTTGTTACCCTTTTGGTCTGCTTTCTTCTGACCACCCTGGTTCTGATTCTGGTTCTGCTTGACCCTTGTTCTGACCCATCTGTCTGCCTTCTTTCCCAATTCTTGGGGAGAGGTCAGATCCGAGTCGACAAGGTGCTGATGCAACAATTGGTTCTGACAGTTGTTTAAAATCTGTTCTCGCATGATAAGATTGTACAATCCTGTGTAATCAGTAACCTTGCTACCCAGCAACCAGCCTTCCAAAGCCTTAGTGGCACAATCGACAAAGTCAGCCCAATCCTGAGACTGAATTTTCTGGGTGTCCCGGAACAGCACCCGGTACTGTTCCGTGGTTAAGCCGAACCCATCAATCAGTGTGTTCTTCAGGACTTGGTAGTTGTTAGCATCCTCAGCTCTTGTAGTGAGGAGCTTGTCCCTTCCTTTACCTTCAAAGGAAAGCCACAGTATAGCTGCCCACTGACTTGGGGGGACGCACTGGACAGTGCAGGCCCTCTCCAAGGCAGTTATCCACTTGTGGATGTCGTCCCCTTGTTTAAAGGGGGGCACTATTTTACTCAGGTGTCTAGTGTCTATACCCCTGTCTTTCTCTCTATTGAGAATGCTGCCACCAGTGGGATCTAACCCACTTAATTTCTGCTCTCGGGCTAAGGCAAGTCTTTCTTTGGCGAGGGCAAGTTCTTCCCGCTCGATCCTCAGATTGACCTCCCGCATCTTCGCTTCATGCTCCCTCCTCTGAGGGGAAGTCATTCCTCTCTGAGAAGGTGCCTGAGAGACATGTGTATGAACCGATCTGCCAGAGCCTCTGGAGAGAGACCTAGCTCGTCCGTTCCCAAGGTTAAGCCTGCTTGAGCGTGGGCCCGGGGCTCCCCCAGTTCCGTTCTCATGCCTGCTTAAGTTGGTCCTTGTAAGCCTGCCGACTACCACTGGACCTTTGTCTGCCTCGTCTCCCGATAACTCGTCCTCGTCCTCCTCCTCTGTGTGGAGGTCGAGGTCTGGGTCACCGAGGGTTCCCTCTAAGGGCGGCATGTTCCCATCTGCACTGGGGGGACCTGTGTTAGAGGACCTCCTAGCATCGTACGCCTCTAAGAGACCTATCAGAATTGCGATGGTAGGGTTAGAACCCTGGTTTAGCTTCCTGGAGGCACACAGTTGTCGCATCTCCTTGAAGCTAAGGGTTGCATATCGTGACACGACCTGTGGAGGGTCACTGACCACTAAGGGAGTCTGCGAAGACTCTCCGTGGATCGACATGCTTTTCTAGTGAGGTGTAAGTGTTGCACCTACCTACACTATGGGTTTACCTACTGATCCCTTGCTAAGAGTTGTAGTCAGGGTGTGCTAAGCCCTGTTACACTACAACAGCCGGTTCAGTAGAACTCGGAGTATTCTAAGTTAAGTTATATGTACCTGGGTACTTATGTGATCTTTCACTGCGATATTCTTAGGATACGTGTGTGGTAAAACAACAGCAAGCTCAAATCCCAACCGCTGCTCACCAATGTGAGAAGTTGGCCTGATATGTAGTGCTCACTATTCTAGTGATCACTGTGTATCATTCCAAACGACCCTTATTGATGATTGGTTGTAAGTCAACCTTTTAGACCAGCTATCCTAGTAGCGTGGATACGAGCAGTCTTTAGGCTAAACTCTAGAGGGCGTGTTAAGCCAGCTGTTTACCATCACATATACCCCTTGAACACCAAGTGAAAGGACACCACACAAGTTGTTATGAAAATAAAAGGATATTTATTTATAACAAGACTACCCTGGCTCTTTATGAGTCAGGGAGCTAAGCACACTACAAAACTCTTAGGAAAATACTTCAGTTGCACAATTTACACAAATGCCCGAGGGGCACGAGAAACCATCTACACTAACAGTGAAATGCGACTGGTTAGAGTCTGGAGGTACTGATTCCGGAGTGATCCGATCAGTGGGACTAAACGAAAAAGGAACTGGACACTTGTAGAGCGAACCTGCGATGGAGCACCGAGGTGCTCGAGTTAACTAGCCCGGAGGCTGCGGCTGCGTGAAGTTCGGCAAGATGTCGCGAGTCCTCGTGTAGTCTCAGGAGCCTGAAAGAAGAAGTTGCTGGCAGGCGACCAGTGACGATGTTCGGAGCGATCCAAGCCTGGATCGGTGGTGAAGGAAACCTGAAAGCAGAGGGGACTCAGTTCTCAACCGCTAGCCAGCGATCGTGTGGGTACCAGGGGGGGTACCGGCTGAAGTCACCTCGACCAGGTGAGTGGGTGACGCCGGACTCGGCTGTTCCTCGGACCAGGAGGCGCGGCGGCGACCAGGATGGAGGGCGAGCTGTCCCACGAAGGTGTCTGCTGTCGATGATGCTGGGCCCAGGCAGGGGCAGCGGATCTTGGCAGTGGCAACCCAAGCGGGGGAGTCAAGATGGCGTCGGGAGTGGACCAGGAGGGTCCGTGGTACTCCTCTGTTGAAGGGGAGCAAGAGCCAGTCTGGAGCAACCAGACTAGTGATGAAACAATCGTGGTGCGTCGTGAAGAGGGCCACAAGCCGGTCGGCAAGTGGTCGAACAACGCGGTGAACAACAAGGAGCGGAAGGGCCCCCACGCAGATCTCGGGGATGCTGGGGAGGCAGACTTCGATGCTGGAGCTGCTCAGGGTTAGGGCTTCTCAAACCCTAGGTGCACTCACTCGAGGGTCCCTCGGTGGGCGTGCTAGATAAGCGTCGTGCAGGTTCGGAAGATAGCCGGTCCCGCAGGTCTCGTCACACCTACGACTCTCAGCTGGGCTGATGAGGTAGGTAAAAGGTCAGAGATGGCAGGGTACTCGGGTCTCGTCGAGCTGGGCAGTCTTGATCCGTAGGAGAGACTTACAGCAAACCGCAAGCGCTTAGATGGTGCCTGCTGGTGCAGGGTGGCTACTCCTTAGCCACAAGGGAGAGTCTTCAGAAATAGTCAAGAGTTCCTTTCGTGGAAAGTAGTTCGTGATTCGGAGTTATCCGATTATCTGATTATCCAATTTGGGAAGGGGACTCGCTCCTACCTTTATTCTAAGAAAAGGGGCTGGCCCGTGACTAGGTTCTACCTATGGGTGGAGCCAGGAGGGGGGTGGTTACACCCCTATCCTTTGTCCGGCTTCGCGCCAGCTCAGGGGCTGGTGTGCCCCCGAAACTGGTTTGAGCCGGGCTATGCACAGTGAGCACCGGGGTGCCACTGGCAATCACCTTCCTTTCAGCCCTGCCTACCTGGGATACACAAACCCTGTCTGGGATGGGGCTAACACCGCCCTCGACAGGAAACCCTTTGTCCAAGCTCCTTTTGCTGGAAGGTCCCCCAGCAGCAGGAGGTCAGACTTGTGTCTGGTGGCAGCATCCATTTTGTGATGCTGAGGCTTGAGTCAACTTTAACCGGGGTTCAAGGTTACTTCCATGTCGTGTCCCTCTAAAAGGGGGGAATGCTAACCCCGTCGCCGGGGCTGGCGAGGGGTTCGTATTCCCATTCGTATGACACCTTACTCGACATGTGTAGGTGATGCAATGCCAAAGTTAGCAAATAACCGCAAGGATTATAATGCATTAAAAGTAGTTGGCCCGCGTCACCATGGAACGGCTATTAGGACTTGGTTCCGCAAGCCGCCGACGGGCTCAGCTCGCGCCAGAGCACCGTCCCACATGATTCCCTGCACTCTGCCTTCAGGATTGATAAGGCCTGCTATAGGAGTGACTGATAGGAATCCATGTGTCCATTTTAGGGTTTTAGGTGTAGGAATACTACACCTACAGCAACGGGTGATTACACCACGTGGCCCCAGCTGTCGTGCAGCCAGTTGTGTCAGATTTGGGCGGCCATTCCAGGGGTGGCATAATACATGCTTCAGCCCCTGGTAGGCCCTGGGTACACCGATGCCCTGGATACCTGTGGTATGCTGAGACAGGGACTGACAAGGCGGCCCAGTTCTAATTAGTGGATGCACCTAATGTACATGTGTGTTAATTTCGAGAGAGAACAGCTAGGCTGTGGGTCTGATTGGCAGGCCCACAGCCGGACAAAGTTGTAAACCAATGAAGCAAAAGCAAAAAAATCTGGGTGATCATAGGATTGCAGACCCTACTCTCCTACACTACCATGCTCCTCAAAAACACCCCTGAGGTGAAGCAGAATGTCATCCGTATAAAGCGATACAGTGTGGATTCTGTCACCCAGAGGAAATCCCTCGTGGACTTCAGTTTGGTGCAACTTAATGGCTAAAGGTTCCATAGCAAGAGCAAAAAGCATGGGAATTTGGGGCATTACTGACATGTCTCTCTATGGACAGCAAAGCTTCCCAACTCAAATTCTGGTTGTTAGGTGGGTATAAAGCAGTTTAATCAACTTACTTATTCACCTGCTGAAGGTGAGCTTAGATACAACTCTGAACACGTAACTCCAGTCCAGGGTGTTAAATGCTTTTTCCTAGGTCAATGAGCAGGAACACTGAGTGAAGACATGTCCCAGAAGCCATTTCAATAGGTCTGTACAGTCTGCGTACATTTAAAGGAAGTGTTTCCTCCAGGGACACAGCCGTTTTGGTTGGGGAGTATCAAATCAAGTAGCACATGTAGTATCCTCCCAGTGATGATTTGCTAAGAATTGTGTTTTGTACTGTTCACAGCTCCTTATCAATGGCTTTGCAATCTACAACCGCAGCATGAATACAGTTGCCCCTGACCTCAACCTTAAATGCTTCCTACTTGACTGCCACAAAAAAGCTGTGCCAACATTACGGACAATGTAATTAGAAATGTTGTCACCTAGTGTGGTACGGAACTTAGTGGCATATTTACAAGTCCCTATCACCCCTATCGGCACATCCCTGCATTTCTAAAGTGACAGAGCATGGCGTTCGCAATTTTGGAGCTATCCCTCGTTCCGCTACTTCCTTGTAAATATGCACCTTAGAGTCTTCTAACATAAAGTGTTGCATGCACCAAATCATTGTGCGAAGGTGTGTTCTATACCAGTTGAACCAAGTGAGTAGTGGGTTCTGATCAGAAGTATTTCCACCTAGATAGTCAGATTGAGCAACAAGGGGACAGAGTGATGCACAACATACAATTTGGTCTAAGTTAATGTTAATGTTATGGTGATTTGTATAGCGCACGGCTGCCCCAGCCAAGGGGCGTCCCGGCGCTGCGAAAAAAAACAAATGCAGAGAGAAAGGGACACAAAGAAAGAGAAGCAATTATTGAAAGAGGTGAGTTTTGATAGCCTTTCTAAAGGTCAAAAGGTCCTGCTAAGTGAAGATATAGTTCACGTGGGGTGAATAAAACAAATACATTTTGAGCCAGGGTTACATTGTCTCCATATATCTAGCGAAGGCCATTGTGCTAGCCAATGGGATAGTCTATTTGCATTGTGTCTTCTTCAAATGAAGAGGACTGAGAGAAATTCCGGTCCAGTATACATTCTCCCAAGTAAAAATCAATGTTAATAAATTATACTGTTCTGCTAAATTCCTAGATAGTATATTAGGTATCTAGATCCAAGTAGATAATTGGAAGAGTTAAGAATGTTGAGCACAAGCCCTCACCCACCCAAAGGTGGCATGCTTCATCATCGCGTTATGCTCCTTATTGGGCCAGTGCTGCAATGCCTAGCGGGCCCCTCTGAGGAGCTCTTTGCCAGAGATCTTTTTTCTCGCCTATCGGGTTACGAGTGTGCAACTGGAATGCCTTTAATGTGAGGACACCAAGATTATCTAAGAAAATTGGTGAGGAGTAATGAAAATTAAAATTAACCATATAATGTCTACTGCCCTAGGTTGCTAGTTCCTGGAGTTTATGTTAGAGGTTAAAAACAAATCAGAAAATAAGTAGGATTATAATGTTTCTTATATTCTCACTTGGGGCCTCATGTAGGTAGCCAAATACCGGTCGGTAACGGCCGATTTTCGGTAATTATACCGTTACCGACCGGTATTTTGGCTATTGGTATGTAGGGGGTCAATTTCTGGAATCGGAATTTACCGAATCGGTAAAACTACCGAATCGGTAAAATTACCGAATCGGTAACGTTACCGATGTGGTAATTTTACCGATTCGGTAATTTTACCGATTCGGTAAATTCCGATTCCAGAAATGATATGTAGGGGGAGTGTGTGGGTGTGTTTAGGAGTCGGTATTTACCACCAACTTATAGTTGGTGGTAAATAATTAATGTATGTGTGTATGCATTTTGAAGCGCGTAGCAGTGTGCAATGTGGCATACATACATGCCCTTAGGGCATGTATGTGTGCCACATGTGCACACATGGCCGAATCAGGGGTGCAACAGGGTGTCAATGTGACACCCTGCCACCCTTGCATTTTCTCCACACTTACCGATTCGGTATTTACCGATTCGGCAATGAGGCATACCTTCCCCTCAATGGGAAAGTATGCCTCATTACCGAATCGGTAAATACCGATTCGGTAATTACCGAATTGTAACGAATCGGTAAAAATTACCGACTCATTACCTACATACGAGTTACCACTTCTTAAATACCGATTCGGTACGGCTCGGTATTTAAGAAGTGGTAACTGGTATGCTACCTACATGAGGCCCTTGGTGAGTTCTTCCATTGTTCAAGAAATAAGTGAACCCCCACCTTAGTGAAATAAAAAATAAGGAAACGATAATAGTTGTCCCCAAGACTTACATCCTTTGCTTAGGAGTGTAATCGATTTGTAACGCTAATGACCTAGTGAAATAAAAAATAAGAAAACAGATACTAACAGACATAAATTCATAATAAACATTTGCTGGGATACTGAATCATGAAAATCCTTATTAAAAGACGCCATAACTGCTTATGGTGGCATCGCAACCATCACTTTGAAACACGTGCACCATACTCATGCAGGAGGAGAATGAGATACTGTGGTTTGCACACCTTGTTTGAGTATAGTGACACACTTGCACATGAACCATTGATCTCAATTATTTTTATTCATGTTTATCTTACCCCAATTTTCTGAAACAAAGGTCCTTTATGATACATGGAGACCAGACCACTCTCATGTCATCTGTTTCATAGTACACAATTAAACAGTCAGGATATTCGTATCCTACCTTGTTGCCCTTTGGCCGTCCCGGGAACCTGCACTTACTTGCCCAAGGTTTAGTCCAGGCTGCTGCTCCTACCCGTCTAACACATTCCCAATTGTAAAGAATGCTGGGAGACTCACTTCCTTAAGTCTGCATTTCCCGAAGTCAGCAAGTGACATGTGCACTGAGGTATGATGATGTAGAGTGTCTCATGTCCACCCCGATAAGACTGGTCCTAAAGCCACCATCTTGAAAGGTAGTGATGTACTATCTGAGAGGACAGGCCTATCTGCCCTCTGTTCAGAACTATTGTATTAAATGTTAATAGAAGAATAAATATTATAAAAAAAAAAGAAGCAGTGTGTTTAGTTTGCACAAGTCAATGTGATGTTTTGATGAAGGGTGATAGTAAATATGTCAACGCTCTTGAGGTTGATCAGAAATTAAGATTTATGCAAGCCTCATATATAATCGCCCGGGATAAAAAAAAGTGGGAGGCTGACGGAGTAAGTACCGAACTCACAACAAGGCTGATTCTATTTATTTTTGGAAACTACCTTGAATGGCTGGAATTACTGTGATCCAAGTATGGTACCACTCTAGGTGAATGTGTTCTTAATTTATGTGTATATTCAGTACTAAATACATGACCATATTTTAGAGACCAGTGGAGAAAGAATATATTAAATAAGTAAAGCAGCCCTGCCAAGTAACACGCATCAGGTGTTAGACTGATGCATTTCAGTGTGGTGGTCCGCATCGCTGCACTGAAATAGAAAGTTGTGCATCTACAGCTCCTCCTCAGCTGTCATGCTAGAGCGCTGTTAGCACCACTGTCAAGAAGCTGGCTGCAGTGCAGGGTCCGTGCTGCTTTCGGCAGGATTGGAGGATTCTGGCTCAGGACTGGCTCAGGCAGGCAGGCTGTGGCTACAACGTAACAAGATTAGTTCATTGACCCGTCCGTGCTGCATTCAGATACTCTGTGACATGATGTCACACGATAGAGTGAGCCAATCTGCAAAAGGGCCAAATTTCTACTGCTGAGACAGCCAGGAGAGGACAGACACTCTCTGTGTTACTCAAACATTGGCGGGTCGGCCTCGCCATGGTGTGGCAGACTGTACTTTAAGTTAGTTAATGCCCACTGCTGCTCACACCGGGCGTTTTTGACTCTCACTGTGCAGTATGCAACACTGTCGACCCGCAGCAATAGGCTGACCCGGACCGCTGCTGTGGTGGTGCCTCACAGAGCAGTCCGGCAGCACGGAGCTCAGCAATCATAATTCAGGGTCACGGGAAAGAGAGCGCCAGGTGGGCCGGGTAGGTATAAATACCCCGCTCCCCCCGCCTCCTATCCCCGTAAGTGACGATACCCTACTGGACCCTAGAGGGTCCCAACGACTGGGCGGCTGCTTCCTGTGCCTTCTTGTGGCACTAAGGCGGCCGCCCTCTTATGGGGTCTCCTGCGTGGACCCCGGGCAGCCGGCATTCAGAATGCCGCTGGCAGAGTGGCGCAGTTAGTGTCACTAGCACCGCTTCAATCCTCCGTTCGGTTGTGTAACGTGAACGCTGGTAGTGAATAGCACGGATGTCTAAATTCACCCGCTGCCGTTTAATGGGCACCTTAGTTTTCATAGTATTGTATTTATCTGAATTGACTTTACATGACGTGGTGAGCAGGTCAGGTCACGTGCTGTGTGTCAAACGGGAGAGTTTCAATCATGAGGGAAACTAGGGGGTGCTTTTGTGTCTACTTTTCAGTACCAGTATTCCTTTGGCTCAGAATGCAAGTGACTAGTAGTGCAGGTAGAGAGAGATGTACAATAAACTATCTGGTTGCATAGTTAGTATTACAGGAGGCTGAGGACTTGATGGCAGACTGACAGGATATGAAGGAGAGCAAAGGGCAGTGTTAGGGGAGATGGTTGCAGTGGGTGATTCCAGGTTTGCTGAGGGACAATGATGGACTAAATGAAGGGTGGCCAAGTCATGAGGGTGACTCTCCTGAGGCTTGCCCGGTGCTGCGGCAGGCTGGGTAGTGCTATGAGTCGGTTAGTCAGCTGACTGTAGTGACTGAGTAAATATGTTAATTTATTAGCAGGCAGCTGAGATCATCCGTGCTGTGGCCTCTCATTGACTGTTTGGTACAGTCGGGTACCACAGTGCCCTTCCATTTCTGGTGCTTTGCAGCAGTTTTTAGATCATCTTACAGTTTGTAGTTGCTAAATGGTTGTAATTTCTAATATTTATATGTTTCCCTCGTCTTCATTGCTTGATTTTGCTTGCGAGAAAATGTCACTCATAATTACACTGAAATTATGAAACTGGCACACATAAGCAATCTGCAACCATGGTAGCTCTAGTAAAGGTGCATCGACATTTAAATCCTGCCTATTAATTACTCATGAATAATCAGTGTGATGCTCCCCATCCCATAGGCAACTTTCCGTCCTTGTTGTCTTTGGAAAAATGCCACATTTCGGATAGTTCACCCTAAGGCAGTGGTCTTCAAACTGGGGGACGTGTCCCCATAGGAGGGCTTTAAGAGATCACAGGGGGGTGCCAGGCTCTGGCCAAAAGAAGTATTATGCTGATGACAGTGCTTTGTTGTTAGTTCAAAAAAATTAGGCCATCATTAACATCTTTTGTTATTTATATCCTGGCTGGGAGAAGGTGTCAAAAGTTAAGGGACTCCAAATACTCTTCAGAACCTCCACTTCTAATAATCAAACTATGGATACTTTTGCACGTTAGTAAGGCCTGCCTGACCAGAATAGTGTGTTTGGCAATCATGAATTTGATTGCATATTTATAATGGTGGCAGTACGTAAACTTCCCAAAATACATCTCAGATCTTCAACTATATCTTCCCAAAAGGCTTTTCAGATCCTCAGGCATTGCTTTCACAGTGATTTCTCGGGTCAATAGAATTTGTCTTGGTGGCAGCTCCTTCAGATTTCTGGCTGCTAAACTATGGAACTCCTTGCCTCTGTATCTCAGAATGGAACCTTCCAAGATCCTGTTGAGAAAAAAAATGTAAAACCTGGTTCTTCAGGCAAAACTGTAAGTAGGTCTAAGGCAGGGTAACTGAGTTCTCTATGAGGAATCTGAGCGTGGGTACACTCAGATTGGAGTAGCCAGGTGCTTTACAAACTCTTAACATAAAACAACATACTTGCAATGTTTAATAGAATAATTAGGAAAATGTTTGAGGGTGGTCCGATGATTTATTTTGACTGGGGGAGGTGAAGCATTAAAAAGTTTGAAGACCACTGCCTTAGGGTATGTAATCATTCAGCTCATTTATATAGGTCGTCAACCGGAAGTTCCAACATTGTTCTTTTTCAAAGAGTTTTTTCTGAACATTATCTGTGTTAGTTAAGATTGCCAAGGGAACCAAATGCATATCATTCAGGGTGTTTGAAAGTTATAAAATGGGCAGTCATTTTTGTTGTGATACTGTGAAATCTCACATTGCTCCTGTGTTCATTATTGGGGATTTTTGTTGGCCTAGTTGTCACACCTTTTTCTTTCAAATGGCACGGGCAACTGATTAGGTAAATGCAGCTTTTAGTGTTATATTTTGCATGTTTCAACAATTTCCACACTCCTTTCGGTCTCAGGTCTACTTCTTTTGTAGGGGTGGGGTATAGGTGACACACATTAAATTGATACTTGTATGTAAATGTAAATTGATACTTGTATAGCGCACTACTCACCCGCAAGGGTCTCAAGGCGCTTGTACGAATACCGCTGTGGAACCCATCCTGGCTTTCCCTGTGAGGCGTCCACTCCTGGGCACCCCCAAGGTGGAGGCCAGGCATCCTTAGCGTTGTGGGGGCCGTTGTGGAGATTAAGCAAGCTATTGCCCAGAGTTGCAGAGTGGGACTCTATGATTGGAATGGCACCGAGGCGAGAATTATCAGGTCCGTGGAATTTTTTGAGCCCAAGACCCGCCGAGGCGGGGAATTGAACCCTGGTCCCGGGCTAGACCTCTGCATCAGGGTCTGCCGCTCTAATCATTGAGCCACACTTCTCCACATTGCATTGTCATCATAGATAGTATCCGATGATGAGTGGAAGGCCCCAACATGTGGTTATGGTCTATGCTGGCTTAGATTCCTGGGGTCTAAGTGGGACCTTCAGAACCTCTAATCAGAACTCTCCTGACCCTGTAGAAGATTCAGAGAAGGACTGTCCTGCTGCCACAAGGACTGCCTGTATGCTTGAAGGACTGCCTTGCTGTCTGAAGAAGGGCGATTGGGTCTGCTTGCCCTGATCCCGGGGTATCCAGACTGACTCCAAGGGTCACTTTCCTGACCTCCTGTATGAGGTACAGGAACACAACAAGCTTCCAGTGGCCTCCCTGCAAATACCCAACTGACCAGTTGCAACTGGACCTCACTGAACCCTGCTGGAGTGAGCCCTGATACCCAAGAGGTATCCCCAAGGTAATGGATCCTTGACTGGCATCAGTGAGAGCTCCTCTTGAAGTCAAAGGTGAAAATCCGAATATTTGGGCTCCTTGTGACCGCAAACTTGCAAGATCGCACCTAAATCCTGCTTTCAGCAACGACCATCAATGGGAAGCTCCACGAGACCTGTTCTTTGTGCCAACAGAGACCACCCACTTCACGCCGACAGTGATAATCTGAGAAGATCAACCAAAGCAGGGCTCCAGGGATGACAAGCCCTTTGCACTATAGCAATGACTGACTGCAATACTTGACCTGGTCTTCACACCGAAAGTTTCCTCCTTGTGGCCTCCTCCAGCACGAATGGAACTCTTCGCGCCTGATTTGAGAAGGTAACTCGTCAGCGGGACTAAAGTGGCCCCTGTATTCGGTCTGAGCTCCATCACAGTCTGTCTTAACTTGTGACTTTCCCTCCATTTTGCGCGACCAAATAACTGTGAGTGGCACTTTCTGCTTCTTGGCACTATTTTCCCTAAGTTTTACAGAATTCATTTTTGTAATTCTGGTATCATTTTATTTATTGCAATTTGCTCAGTGTTTCCAAATTGGTTTAGGATATTTCTTTTGTTGTATTTTCACTTTATTGATGTCTGTGAGTTGCATAAATACTTTACACATTGCCTCCAAGTTAAGCCTGACTTATTTTGTGCCAAGCTACCAGAGGGTTCAGCACAGGTAATTTAGTGAGTTTTGTGGTTCACCCTGACAGGGTCCAGCCTGACAAGGCTGTTGCTTGAATTGGGCTTCCACGCCTCTCAACCAATACCCAATTTCTTAAATGTAACATGTAGGGAATTATACATTAATATGTTTCTGTCAAGAACAAATTATGAGCAGAGGAGATCTATAAGATGTTTAAAGGTTTGTAAGTCAGATCATCTGCTGTTTTTGGGATAATAATTTGAAGGGACTCAGAGCACTATAGAGACAAATGAGACATGGCACTGCCATCCTTGCTGAAGGAGCCAGTTTGCCATAGGCATGTGGCTTTCGTTATTTCCATGAGTGATGCCACCATCGTCAAGGCAACGTTCATCTTGAGCTTGTGTTTTAGAAGACATTGCAAATTGGTTGAGTTGCATATAGGTCCTTTTCCTGGGTCATTTACGTTGGCTTTGTTTCATCAGTTGCTTTCATTTCCTGGACATGTCTTTGTTTCCATTGTCTCCTTGTTGCTCAACGCAGTCGTAGGCCTCTGCCAATTCAGTGAAGTATGACTGTGGACCAGTAATGATCCTGAGGTTTGTAGGAAACAGAAAGGAATATTGCAAACCCATATGTCTCAAGTGTTTCATCCAAGCTAAGGAGCTCTCTAATGTTGTATAAAAAAATCGGTTCCGTGAGACTCAATCAAGATACCCATGAGGTTAGAATACATGCCCATATTGATCATCTACAAAAAGCACAAATGTATTGTTCTTTCCACAAGTTACTTGAAAATAAATCAACAAAGTACAGATGGTGAAGTGCTCATAAGTGCAACAGTGAAACAATTAAAATATGATATATATATATATATATACATCGTGGGTTTCAATAATTAATACATTTCAGTCGAGTATAAATACTGATCCAGAATTAGAAATTATTTTGTGTTAAATGATCCCCACTTCAGTGTCGACAATTTGAACCACAAATTATTTACGGTGGGTCACAGGATAAAAAATGCATTTGACAAAGCATCCCTCAACTGTATATATCTTGCAATTGTAGAGGTCTCAACAACGTTCCCTGCTTACCAAACCAGTTGGATATGGTAACAGAACCATCTCATGCATGTTTGTGATGAGTGGGCGCGAGACGGCTCTGCAACCATTTCCAATTAGTTTGGTGCTTATGGCGAAGTTGCTTCTTCCCCTTTAAGTAGGGAATGTGGTTGAGACTGGTTGAGACCTCTACAAATGCAAGATATATACAGTTGAGAGGGGCTTTAATTGTTCCATCAGTGCACTCATAAGCACTACCTTATCTACACCTTATTGATTTATTTTCGAGAACCTTGTGGAAAGAAGAATGCATTTGTGCTTTTCGTAGGTGATCAACATTGACATGTTTTCTAACTTCCTGGGTTATCTTGATAGAGTTCCTCGGAACCACTTGTTCTATGTTTTGGTATACCCAGATTCCGTTGATTGGGCAGACTAGAGTTTGATCCTGTGTATTTTTCTCTGATGTTGTATAGCCAGAGTGTAATCTGCGAAGATGAAAAGCTGGTGGGTATTAATTTCCAGGTGAGTTGTCTGCTTAGTCACCCACAGGACCTCATTGTGGTGCCACAGTGAAGTAGTTAAGTTTCAATCGGTCTTTGTGAGAAGCCAGGGGGAGGACTCTGTGTTGGAACTCTGAGGGCCATCTCAATGGAGAAGAAACCAAATAGTTTGTGAAGTGTCACTAAGCTTAATTTCTCTAAAACGTCAACCATGTCCTGCATCGCTGAGCCTTGGGGCAGGGCGACAACTTTGACATTGCTTCGTGAAGCATAACCCTCATCGTCCTCAGCCCTGCCCTCCAAGAAGTGCACTCCCTCTGTCAGTTTGTGAATTTGTTGCTGCATCTCTGTTGTATGTGATTGCAATTTTTGCAGTGCTTATTCCAACTGTGCCAGCCTGTCAACTAGCTTCTTGTGGTCATTCTAAAGAAGACCCTCATTCAGCTGCACTGTGTCAATTGTGGATTTGAGGGACATATTTGTCATTTCAATTGCTACTACGATGATGTCCAGTTTATCAGTATCTGCAGGCTGACATGTTGATGAATCTATAGCAGGAAGATACGCTGTTTTGAGTTTATGACTGATTGTGGATGACTGATGAGCCATTTTGGTTGTTTTTAGCCCCCCTATCCCTTTTGTATCACCTAGCTAAAGTAGACTTCATAGCAAGCCAGATAAGCCAGTGTTACAAGTTGTCCGCAGTCCTGTGTGCATTAATTGCTTGTCAGAGTGACCACTCTTGGCACGAACAGCCCACTTAGGAAGGTACAGGTGGCCTTGTTAGCATGAACTTCCAACTAGCTTTGTTAGTGATAAGTCTCAGTTTAGCCTTGACCTCACACCGCGAGAGGGCCACAAGATGACTACTCGGTGACTGTAGTGTTAGACATGCCCCATAGGCACCACCTCATTAGATAGGTAAATACTCATCAGCAGGGTGGGGACAGTATACGGTTTTGTTTGCAAAGATTGCAGTGATTAGGTTTCACTACAATTACCATAAAACTCTGCAGGGACCCACCAGACTGCAACAGATCCACTGCTCAAAGTAGGAAGATTCTACCCCAAACTTAGCAGAGGAGCAATTTTCATTAGGCGCTTCTTAGTGATGTTTCTTAGATAACTGTGGTCTGGTCTTCAGGGGCCTTGTGTTGGGCATAGTACACTATATTCTAAACGAATAGTAGCCACTGGACTACTATTAGGAGATGGGGAATGTGAGGGTGCAGAAATCACAAAACATCCCTTTTAGGTGATGTTCAGGTTTGGGACATGTATATCAGAAACAACAGACTGCAATTAAACTTTTTAGGTGGTAGTGGATGCAATACAATATGTAATTTCACAGGTTTCATGGTCCTGGGCATAGATCCATATATACATATATGTTTGTGGGCCGGATCTGCGGCCTGGGACCTTTCCACATTCTCCCTGGTGGAAGGGAGAATGTGTAAAATGTGTGCCTCACATCAGCTAAAAGCTACCTCAACATACATTTCCAGATGCAGCCAACAATCTAGTCATCTGGATTTAAAGACCCATCAAAGCTCCACAAATCTTCTTTGAACTAAATGAAAAAAAAAATCTTGTCCTACAACATTCCTTCAATTATGATTTTTAGGTATAGGTTACATAGCTGTTGGCAAACAGATCTATTGTATCCAGTACAGACTTTGTCACTTATTACGATGTTGGGTGAACTTGTGTCCGCACGACACGGTCGTGGAAACGGGACCGGGTGGCCTAATTACGATGCGACCGCACATGAGGCCTTAGTATGATGTTGGTCGAAAGCATTCCGACCGACTACTTGTCGGAATCCTTTCCGACCGGCCAATAATGATGGTTCCGAACACCGTTCGGTCGGACTGACATTGACTTCAATGTGAGTCTGTGTTCTGACCGACAACACAGGCTCCCATTGAAAAAAGGGGTGGTTGCGGAAAATCATGCACCCTGTGGCAGGCACCCCATGGTGCCTGCTACACTGTGCATGGTTGCAAAGAGGGGTCCCAGGGGTACCCCCATGGGCCCAAACTGGAGGCCTCTGGGTGAAAGAGGGCCTGCTACTGGCCCCCAAAGTCAGTTTCCGACAGCCATTCCATGTTGGACAGAGTCGAAAAGGCTACCCAAATCGGACATCGTCATACATCAGTCAGAAATGCAGTCCTTGGACTTGCACGATTCGGCTCCGTCTGACTAGGAGTCTCCAAATGCAGGTCGGAACCGAGTTGACAGACCAAACAGTTTTCTACCATAACAATTTCGGTCAGAAATTTTTCCAAGTCGTTCGGAAGCATGGGCTCTGACTCGGATTGGGAAAATCCGAATGTCGTTCGGAGCCTTTCCGACAGACATCGTAATGAGGCCCATTGTCTGGTCGCATACTCACATTTCCCTATGGGAGCATGTATTACGGATGTAAAACGGCCGTAGCACAAGCTCCCATTGGGAAATGGGAGACTGTGCTCATCCCTTCACCGCGTGGCAGGCAGCTCAGGGTGCCTGCCACACGGTGCAGGGATCAACAAGGGTCACCATAGGTGCCCCCTCAGACCACAACCGGAGGCCGTAAACAGAAAGGCTTTCCATGTCGGAAAGCCTGCTGGAAACCGTGCATCGTAATCCAGATGGCGTAAAACACCGTCCATATGGATTACGGGCTAGCCTCTGACTGGCGGACTAGCTCCTTAAGCCCATCGGAAGACAGCCGCAATGACCGTCCGGTTTCACTTCCAACCACCTAGATTGTAATTAGGCAGTCAGAAGTGAAACAGACAATCTTGGTCGGAAAGCCTCCGACCTAATGTCAGAGGCTTTCCAACCGAGATTGTAATCAATCCCTTAGAGTGGGCTTGCTGCCCACCACTTAGCTAAACATGCAAATCAGTGAAACATGACTAAGTGCTTTCGTCCAGATTCTTCAGCTTTCTTCCCTATTCTTTTGTTTGTGTCAACCAAGAAGCATTTCTGTTGCAGCTTATTCTCATTAGATGAGTTGTAACCTTCAACAGCTGATATTAGAACATTGCACTGCAGTGCATATGGAATATTTTCTGTTCTTCTGTATTTCTCCCCCTTCTCTCCCCCTCCTTTGCTCCCCTGCTCTCTTTATAGATAAGTTGCCCAGTAGAATTAACCTTCCCAAAGTCCGCTTGACCTTCCAGCCACCTTGCTTTCTCACCACCAGCCAAGGTGGCTGCACATACTTGAACATGCAACAGCTATCTTAGAATTTTTTTGTATTTTAATAACAAACAGTCGAAGATGGACTTGTCCATGTGTGTGCTTGCATGTCAGCCATCTTAACATGCCTTTTCTTTTGTGTGAAGAAAATCATTCATAGATTGCGATCGTGCATGTGTGTGCATATGCAGTGCCTATCTTTGCCTGAATTGTCTTAAAATTAAAGAAATAACATTTGAAAATGGCAGTCACACTTGCATACACATTGCCGTCACCTCCGAAAAAAACATTGGTAAAATGCAAAATAGTTGTCATGGGCTAGACCTATTGATTGGCTTTGCCAATCCTTCCTTGATGGAGGCACAACTGTCAGGATATATACAAATTGTGCTTGGCCTCCTTTGATCCCTATGTTTTTGGATTTTTCGCAAAAACTGCTAGTCGAATTCTCCTCAAATGCAAACCTATTGCAAATTGGAACAAGCTACTTCACCTCATCCCTGATTGGTGACTATCCATGCAGCGATTTCTGCTGTCACAGCAACAGCAATTTCTCCATGCGAATATACATGTATTATTGTGTTTCTGGTAATCCTCGCATGGTTTTTGTCTGCTTTAGGAATCTCTACAGGATTGTGTCATGGTGTAGCAATAAAACATTGGGAAACTTTGACGCACTTTTGCTAAATCGGATCGAAGACGTTAAATTGTGACTTTTCGTGTTAGTTCAGAGGGCATTGTACAGGCACAGCTGGATGATAGCTGAATCAATTATGGGTTGCACTACTATGACTTTCCTCAGCTACATACACCAAATGTTCCAATTGATTCTGTGCCGAATGGATTCCCAAGAACACCTGCACTGATTTGTAAAACACAAAACCACCACAAAAGGTTTCTATGTGCAAAGCACTGCTTGGGCTTGTTTCAGAAAGCGCTTCAGGAAGTGGCTGTGAAGAGCTGACATCTTGCCTAATCAGACGAGACACATGGATTTGAAATCAGTGGAAACCTTTGCCTGAGGTGTTGACAAGGTGTGCTTCTTGCTGCAAGAGAAATCAAATGTCAGATTTACTAATATTAAAAGGCTTGGCTTGGTATGCTTATTTCTGATTCACGTTTGTTTGCTTGTGCGAAAAGTAAACTGTGCTTATAGTGTATATGTTTCCCACAGTGCCTCTACTAGCTTCCGAATCAGGCTTTGGAGACGTGCATTTGCGGTACAGAAATCCCTTTGTGCAACAGAAGTGCTGTGATGACAAACGTCCCCACTCTTTGCACGTTTTTTAATGTGACTATATCCCTCAGTATGTGTCAAAGGGTCTGTGAATTGTGCCCAGGGCCGGATTTAGGGCGGTGCGACCGGTGCCACCGCACCGGGTGCTGGCTTCCTGGGGGCGCCGTGTTTGAAAGTGTATTATGCTTTTGAAGCACCTGCTGCAGCGTTGCTTACCCCCGCAATTACCAGGCCTCACATAAATGTCAAGATAACTCGTGTGATTAATTATCTTCCTGGAGAGAGATCAGCATTTTGAATAGTTGAGGTTTTGACTTAGGTGAAGTTAGTGCAGAGGGTTAATATGCCTGCTGCAAAGAACTTGTACCAAGTAGATTACATAGTGAGTATGATGTAAACAGATCAGCAGGTTACTGCTTTCAAAAGAGACATCCTTTTGTTACTTGCAATTTATAACTTAAAGTCCTAATATAGAATAGTGAGCTATTAACTTTCATATTTGAACTACATACACACTGCAAAGTATACATTATTAGAACATTGATTAATGTTGCAAAAAGGGTTCATTTGGCTAGAAATCAATTCTTCTTATTAAAGAAAACTCCCAACTATGCTGTTTCTTTTTCGACTCTGAGTTTGTGCTTCTCCACACCAAGCACTCTTAAACTATACTGCCTACCAGTATGGATGACATGTGACTCCTACATTTTTAGTCCTTTGGCTTATGTAACATTCCCTATACACTGATTTACACACGTATGATTGATTGTCTCTGTGTAATGTGTGTGTGATGCAAAGTGCTCGGACACCCAACACTGGTATGAGTGGCGCTATATAACTAATTCAATGCATCTGAGAGAGTGTGGTTATGGTGTCTTGGTCACTGTTAAAGGGTGCTAGTGAGAGAATCCGTGGTGGAGGTGGTCATTGGGGGGGGCGCCAGCAAACATTGTCGCACAGGGCGCCACCAGCACTAAAGCCGGCCCTGATTGTGCCTCCCTGTTGGTAGCGTACGACACAGTGTAATCATTTATTCCATATTCATGGGTTGCCAATCCAGATAGGTGAACTTGACGATCAACAAGGGCAGCGGGTAAAGCTGGTAACAAAATCAGAAGAAAAAAAATTCTAATTTGGTAAATAGAAATGAAAAAACCAAAATTCAAGAAGCTGCTGCCTGCTAGCAGGTGCAGATATGTTTTACCAAGATCTGCCATGACTGGCATTACCAGAACTCATGCATAAAACGAGGTACTCACCATGGGGGACTCCCTTTCTGTTTTCACAAATTATTGGTGAACCTTTACAACTGTCTTATTCCACAATATCTCTAAAGTTCTTATATGTAATGTTTTAGGAGGGTCTGAAGGATCCTTTTGTCTATTGATACTGGTAATTTACATTTGTCAAAGTCTTATTGGAAAATAGCCTTGGGAGTAATTTAACTTTATTCTGCTTTCATTTTCTGCCCGTTTCCCTTTCTTAGCTTTCTGGCTACACTCTACACCAAATGAGAATGAGAAATGGCGGACAAGAAGGCAGCACCAGCCAGCTTAAGCCTAAGCAAAACTTAGCATTGCTCTAGGAGGCCGTCTCAAGGTAACGATGTAGGCGGAATGCATGTTGGATAGGCCACTTAACCACCAACATACGTCTGCAGCTAGCAACAAATAAACTTAAATATTATGTGAAATATTAACAGCGCCTTATAGCCAAGCAATATCCCACCTGAATATCCTTTAGGTCATCTATAAGTGTATGCTACTTCTTCTTCCTGATTTAACCCTATTGGGGGATCTTACTTTCCAAATTGATAATCCACTCAGATTACAATTTCTGCAAATTCTGGGCCTAATGCACAAAAGTATGTTTTTGTACTTTGTAAATAGAGATTTTTACCAAATCACTATTTTTGAATCGCAAAATGTGATGTTTTATGTGTTCCAATTACAAAAGAGCAATTTCTTATTATTCACTATTTTTAAATAACAAGTCTCTATTTGTAATTCTTATTATTCCCAAATAGTGAATTGGCGTGCGCAGTTTGCGAGCATCGCTGTGTCTGCAAATAATAATGTCACAGATTCAGGAACTCCCTGAATCCTTTATTCAGACCCTTGGAGTGGAGCAGATCTATACAGCTGAGCCACAGGAGGAAGTCAACAAAGAGGAAGAGAACATTTTATGACAAAGAGTTAGAAATCTTTGTTGAGTAGTATGTTGGAGAGAAAGAAAGGATGTCTGGCAAGTCTTCCCTTACAGTCCCAGAGTCTACAAAAACACACATCTGGAGAATAATTCAAATGAGGATAAATGCTATTGGGGTGTCAAACAGAAGTATGGAAGGGATTCAGAAAAGGTAATACCTTAGTTCAAGAACAAAATAATAAATAGGCACCAAGAGACAGGAAACAGCTGCACCAGGTGATCAACCCAGTTCAGAAGAGACACCATCACCTGTGGAGCAATGAATTGAGCCAACTCTCCAGCCTGAAACACTATCAGGAGTTTCTAATATTTACTCTTATGCACTAAGGAAGGTATTTACATTTAAAATACTTAATTGTTTATCAACATTTTACATGTAGATAGAGAAATTTCATAACTATTACAAAAATCCAGGACGGTTTTCACAAAAGCCTTTAACACAGAAATATTGGTAATCTATCATTTTTTCTGTAGTTTAACTTCAAACAATAAAAATGCAGATACCTGAAAAAAGCACTATAGGTATAGAAGAATATTTTCTTTAAAAAGCGTTGCTTACATATTATAACATGTATATATGTAGATATATATGTAGATATAAGTAATATATATATATATTTTTTTTTTCCACTGGGAGCAGAATAAAATAATCTATTTCTAAAATCGTGAGTGTGCGCCATGCTTTGTTCAGTTCTCAGCGATTGGAGTAATTACCTACTGGCGGTCGCCAGTCGGTAGTTATAGTTAGGACCTATTTTCCATAGGAAATCCGCAACATTCTATTCTCAATAAGTCTGGCGCCGGTTGACGGATCTTCGCGAAATTTTCCATACTTTTGGCCAGCTCTGGCCCGCTTCTATCCTGAAAGTTTCGTGGTGATTCGTCAAGCGGGGGCCGAGAAAAAAGGGGGGTCCCAAAACGCGTGTTCCCCATGCAATTTCCCGTAGGATTTGTTGACGCAGCTACAGCCCGAACTGCTGAACGGACTTACACCAAAATTGGGAAAGAGGTAGTCCTTAGTTCAGACTCGTGCCTTTTGCATAAATTCAGTAGTTCCTGAGAAAATTAGACTAAAAAAGATATATCTATGGCCTCGGAGGATCCGCGCACCCTATGCGCACCCTAAGCGCACCCGAACCGAGCGCGCACCCTCCCGATCACGAGCTGAATGCTAATTGGCTGTGAAGTGTCTGTCTACATTCGAAACCAGGAACTGTTGGCAGCCATTTTGTGCCTCGGTAGAAGTGAGGCTGAAGAAGTAAGGGGAATAAGTGTTTAAAACATATAAAGGGGGCAGGGTAGAAATACTCTGACCTTCTAGTGTTGCTTAGGGGGTCCCAGAAGGACCCCCTGGGGCCCCCTTTTTAAAAAAAAAAAAAAAAGGCTAAATGCGCGCAGGATGCGCGGTTCCGGCCGGGAAAAAAAAAACCTTAAGCGCGGGCTTCCGCGCTTCATTAATAATTAGCCCCCAGGTGGGCCAAATCCCGGGGGAAAAATGTTGGAAAATTAATAGGGGGAGGGGGCTGTGTGGCCCCCCTCCTGGAGCTCTCGAGGGCCCTGGGGACCGCCACCCCCCAGGGCCGGCTCCTACAGTGTCCTGGGGTGCCCACCCCAGGACACTGTTGTTTGCTATGAGAGGGTGGGAGTCTCCCGCCCTCCCATAGCAAACTTCGTTAGGATTTTGACAGAGAGAGCAGGGAAACCTGCTCTCTCTTTCAAAATCCAAACGATATTGCTTTTGCACACGGGGAGCTGCATGTCAGCAGCTCCCCATGTGGAAA
Source organism: Triturus cristatus (assembly GCF_964204655.1). NCBI lineage: Eukaryota > Metazoa > Chordata > Amphibia > Caudata > Salamandridae > Triturus > Triturus cristatus. The sequence continues at coordinate 751,317,455 of NC_140587.1, forward strand.
AGCAATGCCGGCTCCCGAAGGACACGGGGAGCCGGCTGGGACCGTGGGGGCGTTGTGGCTCCCCCCACGGTCTCCAATGTTTTTTTATAAGATCCGGGGGATGGGGGCTATTTTTTTTTTTACGGTAAAATTAGGAGTCGCGCATCCTAACGCATTGGGTGCACGGTTTCTCTCGCGTTGGGTGCACGGTTTCTCTCGCGTTGGGTGTGCGGTTCCTAACGCGTTGGGTGCGCGAATCCAAGGAAAAAAACCCAGAAATTTTTGGGAGATAAACATCAAGCTTAATTGTTTTGTTCTTAAGTGGCTCTAAAAGGAGCCGTTGTGTTCATTGAGAGTTTTTGGTACTTATAAGTAAGTACCTATACAGAGTCTAAAGTTGTTGAGGAAGACTCTGTTTCCTTCATCAGTAAAGTGTACTCCATCTCTCCTATACATCTCTTGCATGTGAAAGCTCAGATTGTTATTGTAAATGGACTCCATTCTATAGTCTCGGAGAAAAGCAGAAACAGATTTATTCACGTTTCCTAGCTTTCTCAATTTGTGGACAAAAATGATTGGACCTGTTCCATTTCTGCCTTTGGCATATGTTAGAATACACAAAGGCAGATTTGGGAAAAAGTTAAATCAATTCTGCAAAGGTGTCCTTCATAAGCATTTCCAGACCTACCCTAGTCAAAGTGCCTAGGTCATTGCCACCACAGTGCACTATTATGAAGTCAGGGTGTTGGATATGCATAAAGGATTTTACCAATGGCATCAATTGGTGCCACTTTAACCCTCTCTGTCCAATCCATTTAATGTCTACATTTGGCAAACCTAGGTCTTTGTGAATGCCTTTGTTTTCTGCATACCTTTGGCTCCAGAAAATATAGCTGTGTCCCACAATCCACACTCTAAGGGCCATATGTAGGTAACATACCATTTACCGATTCATAAATACCGAATTTTACCGATTCGGTATTTATGAATCGGTAAATAGTATGTAGGTAAATATTCGGTAATTATTACCGATTCGGTAAATATCGGTATTTATGAATCGGTATTTACCGAATCAGTAATAATGCATCCCTTCCCATTCATTCCTATGGGCCTGGAGGCCCATAGGAATGAATGGGAAGCCAGTTACTATTACCGATTCGGTAAATACCGAACCGGTAATAGGGGAGGCACTATCATGGGTGGCAGGGTGTCACATTGACATCCTGTTGTATCCCTGATTCGTGCATGTGTGCACATGTGGCGCACATACATGCCCTAAGGGCATGTATGTCTGCCACATGGCACTTTTCAAATAGCACAAAAATGCTTTTTGAAAGGTATTCGTTATTTACCATCAACTTGCAGTTGGTGGTAAATAACGAATCCAGACACCAATAATGCACTCACTTGAGTGCCCCCTACATAGCATTTCTGGATTCGGTATTTACCGAATCTGTATTTTACCGATTTCTTAAAATTCCAATTCGGTAAATACCGAATCCAGAAATCAGCCACCTACATCTCAAGTGCCTCAATACCGGTCGGTAACGGGATATTTACCGAATTTCGGCCGTTGCCGACCGGTATTTGGCTACCTACATGAGGCCCAAAGCATCTTGAAGGGAGGTCTGGATGCACTCAGATGGTCTCTGTAAATGAAATGGCAGTTTGAAAAGTAAGATTTTTCTAAAATGGTGGCTAAGATGCAGTTTTGAAAAAAGACAAGAAATCATTGGTTGTTGGACAACCTTCTACACTAAAAGGTAGGGTGCATGTTTCTGTTTTTTAAACGCATGATTCTTATTGGTTAACAAAAAGTGAGTGAAAGGAACATTATATATGATAAGCTGATATGTTGAAAAGTCAAGCACACTTGCTGTTTTGATTAGCAACATTGTGTGCTGAACTTGTGACCTGTGTGCTCAGTTCAGTGTTCCATGACCTGTTCCTATGGTAACAGGCAGAAGGCAGATTGGGGGTAGGGTTCAAATTTATGTGATTTGGAAAGGGATGAAATGTTTAACCAATAGAAATGTGTGTTTGCTTTTGAATTTATGTGGGAAGGAATGTGATTTGATATTTACATGTATATGTGTGGAAAATGAGAGGGAAACTTTGCCATTCTTTGGTTTTGCTGACAGGTGCACAGTGCAGAGATTCTGTATAAGAAAATCTGGTGTGTGACTGATATACTTCTTAATCTACAAAACAACTTGAAAGGTGAGTTATTTAATTGTGAGGGGATGTATGTGCTGTATTTTGATTTTAATCAGACTAATGTATTTCTCCTGGTAAAGGAGTACTTTTTTTGTCTACAATCTTATTGACAGTGTGTGTGCATGTAGGAATCATTCCGTGATAAGCATTTGTTTTTTTCATGTGTTTGCAGAAAGATAACTGTGCTGTTGTTATATTTTGGTACAATTAGAAATCAGTCATTGTTTATAAATTTGCAAAATGAGTCATGTTTCTACACTAAAATGTAGTATTCATAGATTAAGAAATGTGTTTTGGTATAGTGCAAGGGATAGTGTTGTTTGTCTAGGATCACACAGTGAGTCTGTGTACATTTAGGAATCATTTTGAGAGAAACATTTTGGTACTAATCTGTAGTAGTAGATTTTCTGCAATGTGTCCAGTCACCTTAGATCTTGTAGACTAGTAAATGTGTTTTGTACAAGGGATAGTTGTCTGTCTACATTCACACTGTGAGTCTGTGTGTATTTGGGTAAGCATTGTGAGAGAAGCATTTGGTAAAATTATGTATTTGCTGACAGACAATTGTTTTAAAACCTGTCATGTTGTCAAGTTTTAGTAGCATTAGAAGCCAGTCTTTGCTTCTTCATTGATAAAATGAGACAGGCTTTGACACTAAAGTGCAGTACTTAAATATGTAGATTGTGTGCAGTCCCCTTACCCCTTCCATAGTAGTGAATGAGTTTTGGTAAACTCCAAGGGATAGTGTTGCTTGTCTAGAATCAACTGTGAGTCTGTGTGCATTTGGGAACCACTGTGAGAGAAGCATTTGATAAGATCATGTATTTGCTGACAGATAACTGTTTTAAAACCTGTCATGTTGTCAAGTTTTAGTAGCATTAGAAGCCAGTCTTTGCTTATGCATTGATAAAATGAGTCAGGGGTTGACACTAAAGTGCAGTACTTAAATATGTAGATTGTGTGCAGTACCCTTACCCCTTCCATAGTAGTGAATGAGTTTTGGTAAACTTCCAGGATAGTGTTGTTTATCTAGAATCACACTGTGAGTCTGTGTGCATTTGGGAATCACTGTGAGAAGCATTTGGTAACATCATGGATTTGCTGACAGATAACTGTTTTAAAATCTCTCATTTTGTCAAGTTTTAGTAGCATTAGAAGCCAGTCTTTGGTTATGCATTGATAAAATGAGTCAGGTTTCACACTAAAGTGCAGTACTTTAATATGTAGATTGTGTGCAGTACCGTTACCCCTTCCAGACTAGTGAATGAGTTTTGGTAAACTCCTAGGATAGTGTTGCTTGTCTAAAATCACACTGTGAGTCTGTGTTCCTTTTGGGTAAGGATTGTGAGAGAAGCATTTGGTAACATCATGTATTTTCTGACAGATAACTGTTTTAAAACCTGTCATGTTGTCAAGTTTTAGTAGCATTAGAAGCCAGTCTTTGCTTATGCATTGATAAAATGAGTCAGGCTTTGACAGTAAAGTGCAGTACTGAAATATGTAGATTGTGTGCAATCCCCTTACCCCTTGCACAGTAGTGAATGAGTTTTGGTAAACTACTAGGGATAGTGTTGCTTGTCTAGAATCACACTGTGAGTCTGTGTGCATTTGGGAACCACTGTGAGAGAAGCATTTGGTAAAATTATGTATTTTCTGACAGACAATTGTTTTAAAACCTGTCATGTTGTCAAGTTTTAGTAGCATTAGAAGCCAGTCTTTGCTTCTGCATTGATCAAAAAAGTCAGGCTTTGACACTAAAGTGCAGTACTTAAATATGTAGATTGTGTGCAGTACCCTTAACCCTTCCAGACTAGTGAATGAGTTTTGGTAAACTCCTAGGATAGTGTTGCTTGCCTAAAATCACACTGTGAGTCTGTGTGCATTTGGGTAAGGATTGTGAGAGAAGCATTTGGTAACATCGTGTATTTGGTGACAGATAACTGTTTTAAAACCTGTCATGTTGTCAAGTTTTAGTAGCATTAGAAGACAGTTATGGCTTATGCTTTCATTAAATGAGTCAGGCATTGACAGTAAAGTGCAGTTGTGAAATATGTAGATTGTGTGCAGTTCCCTTACCACTTCCACTGTAGTGAATGAGTTTTGGTAAACTCCTAGGGATAGTGGTGCTTGTCTAGAATCACACTGTGAGTATGTGTGCGTTTGGGAATCACTATGAGAGAAGCATTTCGGTACTTCATATCTTTGAATACGCATAACTGCTTAAAAACTTTCCTGTTCTCAAGTTTTGGTAGAATTAGAAGGCAGTCATTGCTTATGTATTCACCCAGGAACTGTCCTTGCAATACTGTAAACATTCAGTTAATATTCAAGTAGTAATGGAGTGAGGCAGGCCTTAGCACATGCATTGATTCAAATGCTTATCCACTAACCATCTACACAGTTCTCTTTCACACCTTTAATTCCACAGTCAGTATCCATACACGTCAAGCAAACACCCTGTCACTCCCCATGTACTCCTCTAGTGACCCATTCAGCAGCATATACTAAACCATTCACTTCGCCAAAACCCAAACACTTATAAATTCACTCAGGCACTCTCTTTGCAGTACTTTCATCATTCAGTCAGTATCCAAGTACTCATGCAGCGAGCCAGGCATAGACTGCTTCAAACCCCTATCCAGTATGCATACAGGCCTCTAGTCACCTACACACTTGTCTTTCACTTCTTTAATTAACTAGTCATTATCTATATACTTCAATAAACATCCTGTCACTCATCTTGCACTCATCCAGTGACTGATCCAGTACCATGTACTAATCTTTTTACTGCGTCAAAACTGAAAAACTTAAAAGTTTTACCCTGGCACTCTCCTAGCAGTAGTCTAATGATTCAGTCAGTTTCCAGGTACTCATGTAGTGAACCATGCATTACCACATAGAGGGCTACAAATGTCTATGCAGTATGCATGCAGTCTTCTAACATACTATACACTTGACTTTAACAGCTTCAATTCCCCAGTCAATATCCATGTACTTTCAGCAAACATCCTGTCACTCCCCTTGCAGTGTTCCAGTGACTTATTCAGCACCATGTAGTAATGCATTAACTGCGCCAAAACTGAAACACTTGTAAATTCACCCAGGTACGCTTCTTGCAATAGTCTAATCATTCAGTCAGTACCTAAGTACTAATGGAGTGAGGCAGGCCTTAGCACATGGATTGATTCAAACGTGTTTTCAGTATGCATGGAGGCCTCTAACTACCAACATAATTGCCTTTCAGACCTTCAATTTCTCTGTCAGTATCTATAAACTACAATAAACACTCTGTCACTTTAATTGCACACCTCCACTGACTCATTTGGCAGTAAGTACTAACCTATTCACTGTACTAGAATCCAAAATCTTAAAAAGATTCACTGAGTCACTCTTTTTGTAGTACTCTAATGATTTAGTCAGTATTCAGGTAGTTTTGCAGTGATCCAAGTGTTACTCTATGGACTGTTTCAAACGTCTATCCACTATGGATGTAGGTCTCTAGGATAGGATAGGATAGCCACTTGTAAAGCGCGAACGAATGCCGAAGCGTCTTGGCGCTGGTGGGTAGAGAGAAAACAGCTCCATGATTAACACCGGGTCACCTCAAAAAGCCGTGTTTTTAACAGTTTCTGAAGACTTGATGACTATCTGTTAGTTTCAGAGAAGCAGGAAGTTTGTTCCAGAGACTGGCAGCATGAAAAGAAAAGGCTCTGCCGCCCCATCTGGCTTTCCTGACACGATTTAGCCTAAGGAGGGATTGAGAGGAGGACCTAAGTGCCCGACCCGGAGAGTTGGGAACAAAAAGCTTCCGAACCTCCTTTGCTCTCCCCCCAAACACAGCCTTGTGTACTAGGCATAGAGCCTTAAAATCTATGCGTTGCTGGACTGGGAGCCAATGAAGTGCCTTGATACCCTCAGCGATAGAATGATCTCTGGGAACGTCTTGCAAAAGTCTGGCTGCCGCATTCTGCAAGACCTGCAGTCTCCTCATCAAGGTCTTGTTGATTCCTAATAGCAGTGTGTTGTAATCTAGGAAGTTTATAATGCATCTACTCTCTGTTGCTGTCCTTGCCTTGCTGCTCAGTCTGTGTGATGTCATCGGAATGTTGAGTGGGTTTGAGTGGAAGCAAAGATCAGTTGGTGAGATGGGCTGAGCAGCAGGGAGGCTGCTCCTGGTGGGGCATTGTTGGATATTAATCAAGGCTTAATCTGTACTTGTTGTGGATCCTGCTTGAGAAATAAAGCTAAGATCTTGAACCACATCTCTGGACTACCTAACTTTCTTTAATTGCAACACTGGCGATGAGTTAGAAGAACCTGCGTGCTGATTGGACTTTTAAAGGTGAAGGAATCAATTTTTTTATGAACCTGCGTGCAACTGTAATGAAGCTTGGACTTTTTAAATTGGAGAAACTGAAGAAACTACAACCAGTGGACAAACCTGGCACCCTAAATGCCCCACCAGTGACCTTTTCATCGGTCGCCCTAACCAGTAAGTGCCAGTTTGTTTAAGACTTTCCTCCACTGTCTCCCTGTAGTGTGTTGGAGAAGCTGACCCTAGCAGTTAGCTGATTTGGAACGACCGCTGTCTTGGTGCTGTCAAGTTCTGCGAACTGTCTCTTGTGATGTTTTTCAAGCCCCAGTGTTTGTGTGTGATGGGACTGTCACGTTGGATGATCGGGGGCATAGATCGAGCCTCAGAGCCTTTGCGATCTGATTGGACAGCAGTGTGGATGTAAGAGTTTGCTACTGCTGGATTTGCCTGCGACCGTTCCTGTGCGCTTTATTTAAAAAAAAAAAAGAAGCCAAAAATGCACCCTTGGATATGCAGTGAACCAGAAGCTTGAGCTTTTAAAACTGGCCATGCGATCATGTTGTAAACTTGTGACTTTGTGAACAGTGCGCTCCGCATTCCGCTGTCGGGGGCATAAGTTTTGCTCCGAGGAGTGTTTAGTACAATTTTAACAGTGATCTATGGCAGTTGAGCAGTTATATCGGGGTCACAGATTTAGCGGAATTCAAACACTTACTGGTATTCTGTTGGTGGCGCGAGGTTCCTTAGGAGCGTGGACTGTCAGGAGCGTGGAGTGTCACGAGCCGTTCGATACGCTGTGCGTCATGGTGTGACGCGTAATTTGACGTGCAAAGTCGGCGGACGTTGCCTTGGTAACCCCTCTGTGCCGTGTTGACTAAGATGGAGGATCTGTGTGTGACAACAAACGCCTCTGCTCTTCTTTGGAAACTAGTTCAGCTGCAACATTTTGGCACGGTGGGATCTGGAACTACATGTGGAGGTAGATTTCTCTGCATATTGAACAATGCAAAGTTTTCGAGTCAAGCGTGGCAGACTGTGGGTTTGTTGAGTATCCAACTCATCGTGTATCACTGCTCCTGTTATGGATGCAAAGTGCCATTTAGCCTCGGGTGAAGAGTTGCTCTCAGAAGGGAATGTCATCATGAGAAGCTGCCCCGATCTTTGGACGACGGTGACTACTTTTATTGTTTTAATTTTTTATGTTAAAGATATCGTCATCTGCCTGGTTGTGCATCTTTCATAATGTTGTTGTTTGTCTTCATATATTTTAATTATTTCATTCTTTATGATTGAATCTCATGTGTACCTCTTATGCGATGACTGTACCATTTACTGGTACCTTATCCTGTATTTGTATGAGAGGAGGTGAGAGTGTGTGGGGACACTTTTACCATGTCGTATTGGTTCTGTAGTTTACCTGGTTCTGCAATTGCATGGAATGAAGGGGGAGTGTGTGTAATGTCCCTGCTCATGTTGTGTACACCTTTGAGTAAGTTTAGTTCTGCAATTGCATGGAATGAGGGGGGGGAGTGTGTGTAACGTCCCTGTTTATGTTGTGTACACCTTTGAGTAAGTTTTGCCTCATGTGAGGTGCTTGGACTGTGCGTTATGGGTGCGTACCTAAGAAGTCTCCTTGTTGAGGCTTCTCGGACTTACCGGTCTGGTTTTACCCATGAGAGTGTGGTTACCTCGTGTGAGGTGTCGGTCTGTGCGTTATGGGTGCGCACGTAAGAAGATCCTTACTAAGGTTTCTCGGACTTACCTGTCTGGTTTTACCCATGAGTGTTTGTGGTTGCCTCGTGTGGGGTGTCGGTTTGTGCGTTATGGGTGCGCACGTAAGAAGGTCCTTACTTAGGCTTCTCAGACTTACCTGTCTGGTTTTAGCCATGAGTGTTGGTTATTTGTGTAGTGTTGGTCTGTGCGTGGTGGGTGCGCACATTAGAAGACCTTTGTCAAGGCTTCTCAGACTTTACTGTCTGGTTTTACCTTTGGGTTAGTGGTTACCTCGTGTGAGGTGTTGGTCTGCGTGTTATCAATATGCACGTTAGAAGACTCCTAATGTGAGCCTTCTCAGACGTATGTCTGGTTGTACCCTTTAATAGGTTACTTGGTGAGAATGGTTGGTCTGTGCGTCATGGGAGCGCACGCGTAGAAATTGTTTATCTTTTTATCATCTTGATTTGTTTGTCAGGGGATCCAATGTTACCCTTTTCAAGTTTTTACTTGAAGCTCATTGGTTTTTGGGATGTGTGTTTTTCTATCTTCGCACAGTTTATTTATTTGGCCTTGTTGCATAATGTACTTTGTTTTTGCATTTTACTATCTTCGCAATTTGCACAAAAGTACATTGTTTTTGCATGTTCATATTTTCTCTAATTTGATGAGGGGGGGATGTGTTGTAATCTAGGAAGTTTATAATGCATCTACTCTCTGTTGCTGTCCTTGCCTTGCTGCTCAGTCTGTGTGATGTCATCGGAATGTTGAGTGGGTTTGAGTGGAAGCAAAGATCAGTTGGTGAGATGGGCTGAGCAGCAGGGAGGCTGCTCCTGGTGGGGCATTGTTGGATATTAATCAAGGCTTAATCTGTACTTGTTGTGGATCCTGCTTGAGAAATAAAGCTAAGATCTTGAACCACATCTCTGGACTACCTAACTTTCTTTAATTGCAACACAGTGCATTACAGTAATCCATTCTGGACAGCACTAAAGCTACCACCACATTCCTGCGAAGATCCAATTTAATAAAAGGGAAAATCTTCCACAATGTCCTTATTAGATAGGAGCAGGAAGAGGCCAGATTACTGACATGGGCAGAAAAATTAAGCTGATTATCAAACACCACTCCCAGGTTTCTGACCTTAAGTGCGGGACAAGGGCATTCGCCAGCCTCCGCTGGCCACCAGGAACCACTCCACACGGGTTTTCCCCGGCCAAACTCTATTATCTCCGTTTTCTCCGTATTAATTTTGAGAAAAATCTCTCGCATCCAGCTCATGATTTCTGACAAACAGCTGTGAAACTTAATAGCCGTGTCGTTGGCTTGGTCACCAGCGGACACAATAATCTGAGAATCATCAGCATAGGAGATAATCGTGAAGCCATGCGCCCTAATGAGCTTGGCCAAGGGGGCAACATAGATGTTAAAGAGCGTGGGAGATAAGGCAGAGCCCTGTGGCACTCCGCACGGTAAGTGAAAGGGGTCGGACTGCAGACCATCCCACGACAAGCTCTGCTCCCTACCCTCCAAAAAAGAGGCTAGTAGGGCCAATGCAGTACCCTGGACACCAAACTCCTGCAGCCTCCGAATCAACACCGTATGATTCACGGTGTCGAAGGCAGCTGAGAGATCCAACATCACCAGGACTGCCCGACCTCCCCCGTCGACTATAGTACGCACATTTCCTGCTGCCATCAGAAGTGCTGACTCTGTAGAGTGCTGGGCGCGGCAACCGTGCTGAGAAGAGTCAAGCAGATCATGGGCCACCAGGTATGCCGTAAGGGAGCGATTCCGCTTCCTCTCCAGAATCTTGTCCGCCATGGGCAGTGCAGCAATTGGGCGATAGTTTAAGACTTGAGGGTCTAGTGAAGGTATTTTGAGCAGAGGCTTGATTATAGCTTTCTTCCAGCTCGAGGGGTAGCAACCAGATTGCATTGCTATATTCATTAGCTGGGATAGCTCCTCCGCAATCACCTCAGCAGCAAGATGGAAGACTGATGTTGTGCACGGATCCAAGGGAGATCCTGAGTTGATTGAGATGATCAACCTACGTGTTTCCTCCACCGTAATGGGGGCAAACTCACTGAGAACCGTATTACCCCTAGGGCCGAAATCCTGCCTCTGATCGCTCCACTCTGAGCTAGGCGAGCTAGGAGACATGGTACTAAATTCATTATAGATGGCCTGTACCTTCTCCTGGAAATATACCGCCAACTTTTGGCAGGTTTCCAGGTCAGGTCGGTAAGAGTTATCCTGCGGAGGTTTAGCAAGAGCTGTTATGGTCTTGAAAAGCTCCTTAGCTGAGTTGCCAGCCTCGCTGATTTTAAATTCAAAATAGGCACTTTTGGCTGCCACTATTGCTTGCCTGTAGGCTGCAAGAGTGCAATTATAGTGTGCTTTGCCCTCGACGCTATAATCCTTTCTCCACAACCGCTCAACCCTTCATACTAGTCTTTCACACCTTCAATATCCCAGACAGTATTCATACAGTTCCCGCAAACACTCTGTCACTCTCCTTATACTTCTCCAGTCACCCATTCAGCACCATGTACTAATCCATCCACTGCGCCGAAAGCCAACCACTTATACAGTCACCCAGGCACTCTCCTTGCAGTACTCTAATCATTCAGTCAGTACCCAAGTACCCATGCAGTGAGCCAGGCCTTAGCACATGAATTGCTTCAAATGCCTATCCACTATGCATGCAGTCCTCTAACCACCTACACGCTTGTCTTTCACACCTTCAATTCCCTAGTCAGTATTCATACACTTCTAGCAAACACCCTGTCACTCCCCTTGCAGTCCTCTAGTGACCCATTCAGCACCATGGACTAATCCATTCACTGTGCCAAAACCCGAACACTTATAAATTCACCCAGGCACTCTCCTTGCAGTACTCTAATCATTCAGTCAGTATCCAAGTACTATTGGACTGAGACAGGCCTTAACATATGGATGGATTCAAACATGTGTCCACTATGCATGTAGGTCTCTAATCACCTACACACTTGTCTTCCACACCATCAATATCCATGTCAGTATTCATACACTTCTAGGAAACACCCTGTCACTCACCCAGTGTGTCTCCTTATAGTATTGTAATCATTCAGTCAGTTAGCATGTAGTCTTTTAGTGAGGTAGGCTTTAGGGCATGAACTGCTTCAAAATAGTATGCACTATGCATGTAGTGTTTTAACCATCGTCACACTTGTGCTTCAGGGCTATAGTTTCTTAGTCAGTTTTTATATAAAATGTGTTTCTACAGTAATAGAATAGTATAAATTTGAAAGTTATTAATATACTTTTATTTGTGATTCTTTTTTACAGATACTGTTTTTCAACGTTAAAATAGAGAAATCATGCCTGAAAAAAAGAAAAAGAAAAGAACAGAGACAGGAGAATTACTTGAAGAAACATCAACCACAAGAATTGAATGTACAAGATAATGTGGCTAAAGAGAAAAAAAATTCTGGTAAGATCACAAAGCAATTTATTAAAAATGTTTGTAGGAGCAAACAGAATGTACAGAATGCTGAAACCACTGAGAATGTTTCAACAAGAAAAAAAATTCAAAATAAGAGGAAAAGCAAAAAAACAAATGTTCAGTCAAAGGAGACAAAGTATGCTAAAAGAAGGCAAAATCAGTATAAGGAATTACTCAAAAAAATATTTTACAAGAGAGTAGTACATAATTTGCTGAAAGATGTGAAGAAATATAAAAAGAGAGCTCTATTTTATAAAAAGAAGTATATTGAAAATATTGTTGAAAAGGCTTTTGAAGTAAAAAGGGAACTATTCATTTTAGTATTAAACAGAATTCGGTCACTAGATAAACCAATCCATTTAATGAGGCCAAAAGTAGGAGGAAAAGAGTAATTAATGGAAAAAAAAATGTGATTTTTTTTGGGAGAATGGAAACACAGTTCCAGTTCAGAGACTTTCTTTAATGAAGAGAGTTATTTACAGAGCAAACAATTACTGTTTGCAGTTGACACCAGTGGTAGACGTTATGAAGTTAGAGATGGTTGTCCAATTGAGAAAGAGAAAATGGTTGAAAGAAATGCTGAAGAAGTGATAGCTGATGAAGTTCTAGGGAGACGTCCTAAACACCCTGTGTATAATTGGGATTGCAGTAGTATTTATAGTGTACGACAGGAATCTATTGATAAATTATGTCGTTTTTTATGAGCATATAGTAAAAAAAGTGTTAAACAATTGATTAAGGTGTTGCAAGGACTAGACCCTTGCAGAGTGAGAAAAATACTGGTTTACAAGGTCATTCTCTGGCTTGTCTTTCTAGGAAAGTTTGTCAAAGTGTTTTTGATCATTTCAGGATGCTGGCAGTACATCATACTCAAATGCGGAAGTTAGTGAGAAGATTGTATTATGCGAAAAGTACAGCACTAAAGTTAAATGCATTGAACAGTGCTCTTTTGCGTGGCTCAGTATCAGATATGAAGAAGGTTTGTGATGATATTGAGTTTTGTTACTTTGGTCCTCAGCAAGAGAGTGCAGAAACTGACACATTAGTAGAACAAAATGTTGAAGGCAATGTAGAACCCGTAATTAAAAAAAATGTTGAGGATGAAATCACAAAGCAAAGTTTAAGGTAATTTCAGGTGAAAGACCAAATGTTTCTTGTATTTGTTGTCGGCGAACTCACTATAAAAATCAGACTAGGGGTGTCAATCTGTATTTAAAAAGTGAAATAGAAGATAATGATAAGTGGATGGAATTTGCAACTTATTTGTTGGTAGAGGATTGTTTTGATTTGGGATCGGAGCAGCGTATTTGCAAATATTGTTATAACAAATTAGATGAGAATAAAATGCCTGCTGGAGCTGTTCATAATAATCTAGAGTTGGTTGCTATTCCTCCAGAGCTGATAGATTTAAATACGTATGAGTCTATTCTCATTCAATGTGTTCACCCGTTTCAGGCTATTGTTCGTATGGAGCAAACAGGTAAATTACCTCCATCAGAGTTGCAAAGAGGATTGAAAGGAAGAGTTGTGTATTTACCGTTAGATTTAAGGAAAAATATTGAAACTATTGGTGTAGACCATGCAGAAAATGAGCCACTAGTCATTCTAGTTAATGGTGTTCCCACTAAGAATAAGAAAATCTGGCAAGAGTTAGTGGATGTTAGAAAAGTGCAAAAGGCATAATTGTATCTGTTAAAAAATAATGAGTACTATAGAAATGTGTTTGTAGGAGAAGAAGAAATAGATTTAGCAGAAGATGCTGAAACATTAGGTGAACAAATTGAAAAAGTAGACATGTCCAGATGTGAAGAAATCTATGAACATTACAGTGTACATCCACTTCATTCCAAAGAGGTGATGGGGAATACGATTGAGTTGTTTCAAATGAAAAAAGCAACAGTAAGTCCCATGAGTGTATGGGAAGAGAGCTTGGAAGCTCGTTGTTTCCCGCAGTTGTTTCCAACAAGAAAAGGTGGACGATATGATGAACGTCCTGTGCAGATTCCTGCATCTGAATATCGGACAACAAGAATATATGCAGAAGATCCAAGATTTCGACAATGTATCCCTTATATGTTTCATCCTCTGCTTGAAAGTGACTTGTCTGGACTTTCATATACAGTAAATCACATTTTAAAAACTGGAATGCATCTGCAAAATGTAACTGCAAAGGATTTTATGCATAAAGTGCATCAGAGAGATGATCATTTAGAATCTCATTTGATTAATCTGATCGCATGTCTGCGTGGGACTAATGAATATTGGTACCGTCTTCATGGAGAACTGAAATGTATGCTACGGAACTTGGGAACTCCTACATGGTTTGTTACACTAAGCTGTGCTGAGTATGCTTGGGATGATTTACTTGAATTTCTTCAAGAGGCAAATTCCAATATAACAAATATTGAATACAAGACAACTGGAGAATTGTGCTCATTGGATCCTGTCAATGTATGCAGATATTTCAATCATAGATTTGAAGCTATGATGTCTTTCATCTGCAATAAAAAGAATCCTCCTCTTGGAGAAGTTCTGGATTTCTTTTGGAGAAAGGATTATCAAGCAAGAGGTGCTCCTCATATACATATGTTGTTATGGATCAAGGACGCCCCCAAATTTGGAACAGATTCAGATGAAACTGTTTTGTCTTTCATTGAAGATTATGCCACATGTGCTGTACCCAATAGCAGAGAACATAAAAACTTAAAACAACAAGTCTTACGATTCCAAAGCCATCGATGTGGAAAATACTGTCGACGAAAGTAAAAGTCAAAGGATAAGTTCTATACCCAATGTCGTTTTGGATTTCCACGTCCTGTATTATCCAAAGGAAGAGTGAACAGTTTTATGTCAGCTATGCGACATACCAACACAAGAAAGTCTCTGAAAAATACCTACAACTTAAGAAGAGGTGAAGAATCAAAATACATAAATGACTACAATCCAGTTATTTTATCCATGTGGAATGCTAACATGGATATTCAGTATGTTGCGGACAATTCCATTGCTGTTGCACGATATGTAACGTCCTACATAACTAAATCAGAAAAGACGGAATTGAAAGAAATGTGGGAAGAGATTTCTCACGAGAAGACTCTAAGTAAGAAATTATACAGTTTTAGTTTGAAGATGTTATCGCATCGTGAAATTGGAGCATATGAATGTTCAGATCGGTTATCACCTGCAAGTCTGTATTCCAAAAGTAGAAGAATCATTTGGGTGAGTCTAGGTCTTGCAGGAATGCGAACTCGGGTACTGAAATCTGGCCAAGAAATGTAATATTTAGCAGAAAAAGAACCAGAAAGTACAGCTATTTTGAAAACGAATATGTTGGACACATATTACCCAAACAGAAGTCATCATCTTGAGAACATGTGTCTCTATGAAGTGCTGCAAAACTACACTTTTAAACGGAATACTACAGAAAACATCAGTGATGGAAAATATGCAGTGATTGGTTCCGAAGGATGTCTGGTGAAACAAAGGAAAGTAAATTTTATTAATCACAGGAAACTGAGTTGTGACACTGCTGATAAAAGGGAATTTTACTATTTAGCCCTTTTGCAAATGTTCAAACCATGGCGTTCAGAACTGGAATTACTTGCTGATTTTCAGAGCTATGACGATTCATTTAATGCTTGGAAAGATAGCATACAATGCAGTGCTTTTGCAAATTATGTGAAAATGTTGAATGGTGAAATTGATCAAGAAGCTACAATTGCATCTGAGATTGCTAGAGACAGTTCTCAAGACAGTCAAAGTTCTGCTGCACTGAGTCAAGATCCACTTGGACAACCAATTGCTGAAAATGAAGCAGCAACTGCCATGAATGAGGTGGAAACAGCAATGTATCAAGCTCAAGAAGATGTAATATAGTTAGGAAACTTGGAAGAACAACTAAATGTTGAACAGAAACAAATATATCAACAAGTGAAAGAGCAGATTGACCATGGATTACTTCATGAAAAGAAAGGGTGCTCATGTACATCATTTCAGTCCTATCCGAATGTATGTGAGTGGTCAAGCTGGAACAGGAAAAAGTTTCTTAATTAAAGTAATTACAAGTTATCTGCAAAAAACAACTGAGTCGCATTTGTCTTGTGTTGTCACTGCTCCAACTGGGTTGGCAGCACATAACATTAAAGGAATTACTTTACATCGTTTACTAATGCTACCAGTGGAGCATGAGAACAAATTGGAATACCACAAGCTATCTGGAGAAGCTTGTTGTGAAGTTTCAAGAGTCTTGAAGAAAATGAAACTTCTCATTTTTGATGAGGTGAGCATGGTGTCAAACTTGATGCTTGCCTTTGTGCATTTAAGAATGCAGCAAATTCTTAAAACAGAGTATGACGTGTTATTTGGAGGAAAACACGTCATAGTTTTTGGAGATCTATTGCAACTGACTCCGGTAAAAGGACAACCGGTATTTAAAACACCTGCACATGAAGATACCAGAAAGTCTCTTGGTAGTGTTGGTAATGTGAAAAATTGGACTAATTTTGAATACAAAGAACTGACAAAAAATATGTGACAGGCAAATGATACTGAATTTGGAAGTATTCTTCAAGATATAAGAATCGGAATTCTTACACAACCTGGCAAACAAGCTTTGGAAAGTCGATTACTTTGCAATGTCTTTCCAAATGAAAATGTAGTACCTGCAAAAGTGTACATGAAAATTGCTGAAAATAAATCAGTGATCTGTGTAATGCCAACAATGCGCGAGTGTTCCATATTCAACGAAGAACTATTGAAACTGGTAAATGAAGAAATTATAAAAATGGAAGCCATCGATAAAATAGAGCATGAAGGAATCACTATTATTTTGACGGGAAAGATGAAAACAAAACTGGATTCTTTAGAAAAAAAAATATCTAAAACAGCTGGTTTAGAAAAGACACTATATGCGTGTGTAAACTGTCGGGTAATTTTAAGGAGTAATTTGGATGTAGAGAAAGGTTTAGTTAATGGCGCAATGGGTAAAGTGGTGGATTTTGTTAATTATCAGAAAAAAGAAAGAATTGAATTTTTAAAAATTAAATTTGATCAGATTGAAGATGTTAAAGAAATTGGTCGTTTTTCAGTTCGTTTTTTGCTTGTTAAAGATTTATATGTCCGTAGGAAATAATTTCCATTTTCTCTGGCATATGCAGTGACTATTCATAAATCTCAAGGATTAAGTGTAGACAGTGCATTGGAGAACATTGGATCTACTGTATTTAAAGAGGGTATGGCATATGTTGCTTTGTCGCGAGTCAGAACATTATCTGGTTTGTTTTTGATTGATTTTGATGAGACAAAGGTTACTGCAGATGCAAACTGTGTAAAAGAGTATAATAGGTTAAGAAGGGTGTATGCTCCAAATTTAGGTCAATATCCTGTATTTGAAAAGCTTGTGATTGGTCGAAAAAGAAGGTTTGAGAATATCTGTTCTGAAGGTGTCGAGAAGGGAAAAGAACAAGATAATGTTGTGATTGCAAGTAAAAAGAAATTGGACACTGTTTAAGAGGTTGTTGGTTATCAGTTTGAAAATAGTTCAGGTGTCAACTGCTATGCTAATGTAGTGGTCAATGTTGTTTTTTATCTTGACGGTTTGCAAAAACAAATTATGCAGAATCGGCAAAAAAGATTTTGTTCTCTGTTGCATTCTGTTTATGAAAAATTGACAACAGATACAAGTAAAATACAATCTGTTTCAGATGTTCGTAATCTTTTGGATGTGTGTTCTGGTTCTACACAATTTACACAAAATATCCAACAAGATGCTCAGGAATTTTTAATGTATATGCTTTCAATTTTTGAAAATGAAGGTGTAGAAATAGAAAATATTTTTGGCCTTTCTTACAAATGGGATCATCATTGTGAAAATTGCATGTATACATGTACCACTAATGTAGACACTGAAAGATTTCTGTATTTAACATTACCAGACTGTAAATCAGTGTCTTTCAATAAATTAGTTAAAGGTGCAAATCAAAACATGGAGTGTAGCCAATGTAAATCAGAAATGTTATCCACATTATTTTTAACAAAATATGGACAATACATAATTTTAATGATGCAACGTTGTACAGCTGATGGAAGAAAATTGGATACTTTAATAAAGCAGTTTGTAGCAACACAACTATCAATATCAGGAAGGACTTTTGTAGCAATTGCTATCATTTTCCATGATGGTCCTTCCACCACATCTGGACATTACACTGCCTATCTAAAATGTGAGAAAGGCTGGACACTTTGTAATGATTCCCAGTTGGTTTTCAAACAACGTTTGCCTAGGGAATTACCGAATTCCTACCTAGTATTTTTAAAGTCAAAGTATTAGGAAGATAATTCATTCTCTGAGGAATTTATTATTATAATTTAATAGGACTACCATCGGACAATTTACATAAAAAGGAGTGCAAAAATACCATTTGGCCTCAAGGAAAGGTATATGTTTGAATAATGGACCTTTTTGTGCTCATTGACTCGGTGAATATTTTTAAGCGACAACATTTACAGTTTTTAGAAGTTAAACTTATAAAATTTTGTTATCCATAAGCATTTCATATATGTGTGATTTGTATCTTGTGGTATTTTACTGAGAATAGCATGTTGGTTTTTTTTAAACAATCTTTTTTTTTTTTTTTTTAAAACCTTTATTACAGTTTCAGAGACATACAAGTATGGGCCTACAACCAACAGGCCGGCCGCTAATGCACACTATAAGTATAGACACATCTTAACAACCACATCGGTGAAGCAATAGGAGAGCTACTGGAGTGCTAATCAACTCAGCCAGCCGCAGCCGCAGTCCATAGACAAGCAAAGAAAGGTTTCATATTTTTAAAGAAAACGAAAAACATCACACACA
Organism: Triturus cristatus; assembly: GCF_964204655.1. NCBI lineage: Eukaryota > Metazoa > Chordata > Amphibia > Caudata > Salamandridae > Triturus > Triturus cristatus. The sequence goes on from NC_140587.1 coordinate 751,336,025, forward strand.
CAAGGCAGAGGAGGTCAATAGTAGTAACATGTGCTCCCCGTATCGAAGGGGTAAACAAGCCCAGGGAGAAAGAGGGGGGGGGGGCAGGCAGAAGAAACCAAATGCACGTGTCGCAGGAGCATAGAGGAATGCGCGGGCTAGGGAGACAGAGCAGCATCCATCTCTCGCGTCTGGGGCGGGATGCAAATACCTCCACGATAGGAGTTCCAGGGACCCCACACCTTAATCCACTTCCCAGGCTTGCCTCTCGCCACATACACCGTTTTCTCTCTGAACATACACCAGTCCATGTGTTCCTTCCACGCTGAGACCGTTGGTGGCCTCTGGGAGCCCCACAATTGTGCAATGTCACGCTTCGCTACCATATAGCCCAGAGTCACCCACTGCGTCTGCATCACATTGTAATCAGTCAGCTCCCAGACATTCAGCAAACATCTCCTTGCCTCCGGCAACAAGGCAACATGCGTGACTTCTTCTAACACCGCATGCACTCTACACCAAAACCGAGTCACCTCCGGACACTCCCACAGGATATGGAGGAAAGTCTCCAGTAGTCCACAGCCTCGCTTACACAGACCATCCACCGAATACCCCATACGCATCAAACCAGGCCCCGTGACGTAGACTCTATGAAGTATCTTAAGCTGGATGAAACGCAAGCGGGCCGGGATAGCCACCTCTTTCGGGGAGGCCACCGCTGACACCCAATCCTCGTCGTCAAGTTCCAAACCGTCGGCAATCCATGTCTCCCGCAATGAGGTCAGCAAACCCATTCGGTCATTGATAAGCTTCTTATAAATCAGCAAAATGGTGCTATCCGGCACATAGCCTTCCAATACTCTATCTTCCAACGTGGAGGACTCCGGAATAGCCGGAATAGCCGCAACGTCCAGGAATACGGAACACAAGGCGTGATGAACCTGAGCGTACCGAAAGTATTCCCTATCGTTCAACTGATATTCGGTTTTCAGCATGTCGAACGTCTTAAATTTCCCTTTCGTCCAGAGATCCCCTACCTTGCTGATACCAATCATATCCCATTTCTCAAAGCCTTTCGTAGTCCACAGATAACCCAAACGCCGGGAAGCGTACAATGGCGTTGCCCGAGTCAAGCGATCCCTCCACCCCATCGCCGCATTAGCTGCATGCCACACCTGCACCGCGACCCGCGTCGGGCCTGTCAATCGCGCATCAAGGGACCCCGAGTATAGTGCTCGATTATAATCCCCGCTTGGCAATAACAATTTGTCCATCTCAAAAGCCGGGTTCAAAGCAGGCCCATACATCCCGTGATTGACCCAACTGGGAGGCCCAATAATATCGTTTAATATCAGGGAGAGCGACCCCCCCATCGTACCACTGTAGGGTTAGTTTGGCAAGAGCGATCCGCGGCCGCCCATCCCAAAACAATCGACGCTGAAGACACTCCACCTCCCGAAAATAGCGGGCCGGCACTACGTCCACAGTGTTCTGTAGGGCGTACAAAAAGCGTGGCAGCAACATCATTTTGAACAACGCCGCCCGGCCGAGCGGCGAGAGTGGCAGCCGCCGCCAACCCGCCACATCCGCCCTTAGGCGCTGAAGGGGGGGGAGAAGATTCCGCTCATACCGGGCCACCGGGTCTAGGGTTATAAAGATTCCCAAATACTTAAACCCCGACTGCGCAACCTGGATAGGGCACCCCCGCAGAAGGGGAAGGGCCTCCCCGGAAAGAACGTACACACAAGACTTAGCCCAGTTAATGACCAATCCGGAGTTGCGACCAAAGGAGCTCAACACATCCACCAATACAATGAGCGATTTGCGCGGAGATGCAAGATACAAGAGGATATCGTCCGCATATAGGGAGACACGATCCTCCTACTCCGGCGTCCATCTAAGGCCACACATCGAAGGGTGCCACCGCAGCCACTCCGCAAGGGGCTCCAAACAAAGCGCAAAGAGAAGAGGCGACAACAGACATCCCTGTCGCATGCCCCTACCCAAAACAAAAGGAGCCGACACCCGTCCGTTGACCACCACCTGTGCCAGTGGGTTATCATAAAGCAATTTCACCCAACCGATGAACCCCGGGCCGAACCCAAACTTCGCCAATGCTGCCCAAATATACGGCCATTCCAAGGTGTCAAACGCCATGGTAGCGTCCAGGGACGCCAAAATGTCCGGCTCACGCATGAATGGCGCTCTAGCGAGGACGCCATGCAGTCGCCGCAGGTTCAAAGGGGTATTGCGATGGGGTATAAAACCGGATTGATCCTGATGAATCAGGTCGCCCACGACCCGGATCAGGCGATTGGCCAGTACCTTGGCAAGGATTTTGGGCTCCGCGTTCAACAAAGAGATAGGCCTGTAAGAAGTACACCGATCCCGCGGCTTCCCTTCCTTATGGATAACAACAATAGTCGCAAGACGTTGGTCAGGGGGGAGGGAGCCCGCCGCCTGTGCCTCAAGGAACATGTCCCAGAGATACGGCGCAATCTTATCTGGGCGCAACTTATATAATTCGATGGGAAGGCCATTAGGACCCATGGCCTTGCCAGAGGCAATAGAGCGAATGGCCAAAGCAATCTCATCCGGCGACGGGGCCGCGTCCATCAATAATTTATCCTCATCAGATAGAGACGGCAAAGCAATGTCTTTAAGCAGCAGGCGAGAGTCTTCCTCCGATCGCTCAGAGACCGGAGAGTAAACCCCGTGAAAATACTCCGCAAAGCAATCCACAATATCACCGGGGTCCGTCACACACACACCATCCACCCTCTCAACAACCGGCACAACTCGACTCGCTCTCTCCTTCTTATCCAACCAGGCAATCAACTTCCCCGCCTTATCACCCATATCATACAAACGCCCCTGTTGCTCCCTACTCATACTCTTAGCAGATTCAGTAACCAGCGCCTTGTAGTCGGCCTGTTTAAGCCCCAGCGCATGCAGCCTGTCATCCGTAACACCTTGCTCGAAATCGCTCTCTAACTCGGTGATCTCGTTTTCTAGTCGAACCACCTCTTTCGCCTCGCATTTTTTGGTATGGGAGATGAGAGACAGGGCCTGGCCCCAGAGCACCGTCTTAAAGGCCTCCCAAAGGGAGACGGCGGAAGACACCGACCCCACGTTGTCGTTAAAATAGTGTTCCAGGGACCTAACCAGGTCTGCACGGATCGTGGGGTTTCGTAGGTACCAGGGGTTGATCGGCGCCACCCTCCCCACCGCCCCCAAGGCGATATCTAAGTGTAGCAAAAGAGGGGAGTGATCAGATATACCGCGGGCCAAGTGTCGCACCTCCCCAATCATCCCAGCTTGGGCCGCAGGCACTAGCATATAGTCAAGCCTCGAAAGACTACCGTGGGCCCCGGAGTGGAAGGTATATTGTGCTTGTCCAGGGTGTTTCAACCGCCAACAATCTATCAGTCCCAGGGTATCCAGAAAGCCCCCCAGCCAGTTCTGGGCCCGAGGGAGGTCCCTAGGGGGGTGTCGATCTTCAACTCCGGAAACCACTGTGTTAAAATCCCCCCCCCAAGACCAAAACCCCCCCCCCGGAAGCCCAAGTAGCAGGTGCCCCAAATCAGCAAAGGTGGCCGTCTGCAGGCCCGGTGGCACATAGACAGTAACCAGCGAAATCAACTTACCCTCCCATCTCCCCACCAGCGTGGTGTAGCGCCCTCTGTCGTCGTGAAGCACCTCATCCACTTCCAACGGGAGAGAGGTCCTAATTAAAATGCCCACCCCCATCGAGCCAGAGGTGAAACCAGAATGGGCCAGAAGGCGATATCCCCGCCTGTTCATGGCATGGAAAGAGTTCCCTTTTAGGTGCGTCTCCTGCAGAAACACAATGTCCGGCGAAATACGTTTCAAGAACTGCAGGACCACCCCCGCTTTATCCTGTCCCCCAGCCCATTCACATTCCATGAAAGAAGTCTCAACCCCTTACCCCCCATCCCCCCCAGCACAAAATATCCCCCTCCCGGAGAGCACAATCATAATAACACAACAGAAAACATTACCCCGCCTTGTGATGCAAACAAACAAACCCCAACCCCACCCCAGCAACCCCAACAAAACTCCCCCCTCCCTGCACCCCTGCGTGAGCCCAAACAGCCCCCCCAACGTGCAGTGTGCCTGTCGCCCCAATATGAAACTCACTACAAAGAAGACAAGAAAAACCCCAGAAGGAGGAAAGGGCACCAGCAAGCCCCCCGCAACCTCCAAATACCAAAGGGCAAAGTGTTGCAAACTGGAGTCCAGTGCAGCCACAGGTGCAAAACGTTACCAGTCCGGTCCATAGCCAGGATCCCAGTTCTATTCCTACTCCGCCGAGCACTCTCCGCTCTCCGCCATCCGACCTTCCCGACCTCGACCCCTAGGTAGGGCATCCAGCCAATCTCCAACCGCCTCCGGCCGGTCGAAGAAATGCGAGCGACCCTCTAACTCAACCCGCAGCCTAGCCGGGAATAGCATTGCATATGTCAGCTCCATGTCCCTCAAGCGCCGTTTGATGGCCAAAAATCCCAGCCGTTGCTTTTGAACCGCTTGCGTGAAGTCTGGGTAAAAGCGAACATTAGAGTTCTCAAACTTTAATGGCCCAGCCACCCTCGATGCTTGAAGGATAGCATCTCTATCCCGAAAATTAAAAAGTCGGGCAATGATAGGCCGCGGGGGAGCACCCACCTTGGGCGCACCACCCGGAATCCTGTGGGCCCGTTCCACAGCGAAGAACTTGCTCAGTCCCTTGGGTGCGAGATGAGTCACTACTAGATCCTCCACAAAAAGATCCGCAGCAGACTCCTCCGATCGTTCGGGCACCCCAATAATACGGACATTATTCCGCCTGGCCCTGCTTTCGGAATCCTCAAGGCGACGATCAGTCAGGTCACTGGCGAGCCGCAACCTCCGTACCTCCGTCTGCAAAGCGGCCACATCCACAGTTAGGCTCGACGCCGCTTGAGTCAATGAGTCGACCCGGTCATTTGTTTTGGACAGGTCCGCTCTGACCAAATTCACATCAATCAACACCGAGTCCAATTTATTAGCCAGGGTATCAAATTGCTGGTTCACAGTCGCCTTCATCTCCTCAATGGCCCCCATGACATCCAGCAGAGTCAATTCGGACGATGCGCCCGAGGCCTCCTTGGGCCGCTCAGGCGATTTATGTGATCCACTAGGGGATCCCTTTGACTGCGCATAGCGGTCCATGTTGTTGGCCTGGGTATAAGCTCCCCTCCGGGTAGACTTGGGTTTCAGCTTGTCGCCGTCCACTCTCGCCGCCATCATCAGCGACCACCAAGGTCAGCACCCTCCAGCACCCGGAGGAAGGCCAGGCGACCAATACAGGAGATCCGGGCCACCAACTGAAATAGGCCCGTTTACAGTTCGAGAATCAGGCCATGCACTCCGTACTCGGCGCTGCTTACCCGAAGTCCCGACGTCAGTTTCCGCAGATCAACTCGAAACCGAAAGTGAAAGTACGGGGTACGGGGCAGGCCCAGACTGGCATGCCGCTGTTGTTCACTTCGCACCCAGGCACCTCACCAACTCGAGTTCGGGACCAAGGCCGGAGAAGGCCGCAAACTTCGGATCGCCACCAGTCCGGTTCCCGGAGTCCGATTTCGATTTGGAAAACGAGTGGCACCTCAGCGCAAGATCATACACAAAAGCCCGTCTAGAAAACCAGGATTATGACAGGATAGACGTGGGAGGTTGCGGAGGCCCTCGGGAGCCACAAGCCTACGCGGCCATCTTGGTTGCGCGCTAGGCTCCTCCCCCCTTAAACAATCTTTTTGATTGTTTTTTTTTGCCCGCTGTTAAGTGATGAGTACGATTGAAATCACTATTTCTAGTGAAATTCAATATATTCTGAGAACAGCAAAAAAGGCAAACAAATTACTTTGTTGAAATTGTGCTGTGTTGTAAAAAATGTATTATTACATGTTCTAACTATTTTTTCTTTTCTTTACAGATCCTAATTCTAAAATAAGCAGTTTATATCAATTTACATTGCAAAAAAATCTGAAAAAAATGTATACCATTTTTAATTTCTATTACTGTGAAGGTAAGCTTAACTAAGTATTAATATGCAGAATGGGCAGATCTGCAAGAACCTACAAAGATTGAACACGTTTTTAAAAACACTCTGTTTATACCGATGTAGTTTTGAAATCTCTCTGTTACTGGATATTATGTGACCTCCAAAAAAACTGATTTGAGTGGTTCATAATATTTCCCAATGTGCCTATTGAAGGACCGCAATCATTTCAATCATTCTTGTTTGAGCATCTTGGCAGACAAAACTCTGTGCTTACGTTCTATCATTTGGAAGCAATTTTAAAACAGAAATATGTCACTTTTTGTAACATAGTTATTGCACAAGACACTCTTTCATATTTACAAAGAGAGGAAAAGGCGCTCTGTGTACATTTTCTACTCCATGTAAATACAACCTCATCATACACACCACTTTGCGTTGAAAGGTTGTTCTATAAGTGTTGTTGTGCATGATTGCACTGAATACTCATAGAACAAGACACATCTCCAGATTTATCAGAAATCCTAAATTTTGATATGTGTGTGAATGCTGCACCATTCTCTAATTGGTGTACGAAAGCACAGCAAGGAGAATTGTTCTCTTTTCTCCTCATTTTTAAATCTTCAATGCATGCTAAAATGTTCAGCATACATTGAAGGAGAAAAATGCGTTTACTGATTGTTTTTGTGCAGGAAGGTGTGTCTTTCTACACAAAAACAAACAGCACATGACACAGATATCCTCCTTCCACTATGGTGCAAGGGTGCCTGTGTCACCACATGGCTGCTATTAAAGCAGCCGTGCAGAGAGAAGCATAGATGTGCAACATATTTATGTACATATGTTGCATCCCTGTGCTTCGGAAGTACTACAGCACACTGCAGTTAAAGAGGTTACTGTGTGATGCTGCAGCACTTCCTCAAAGTTCTGCACTTATGCATTCACCATACACTATTAATGCATTCATTCAGTCAATTACGTTCTAGACATACATTCATCTAAACTTTCACACACCAACAAACAAATACATAGCTCTTTTTTTAAACCAGGAAAGTTAGTTCTTAGAACAACTTTTTTTTCTTCTTTTTTCTTTTATATATATTTTTTTAACAATTTTTAATTTTTGGGGGATTTTCTTGAAAAAAAAGAGGAAAAAACAGAACTGGAGGAACAAAACAATGAACTTCAGGGAAAAATAAGTAAATAAATAACTAGCAATGGTGACTTTCTTGCTTGAGCAGATCAGATCAATAGACTGCTCCCCGTAGCATAAAGTAGCATTGCATTTTAAACAGAGCACTTTCAAATATTGGAACTGCGGACGGATGTCCAAATTTTGTGCAGAAGGATGCACTCTTGAAGTGCTTGGCTGTGATGAATCCGTAGGAGCAGGAACGACTCTCATCCTTCGGCATTCCTCCCGAGCAAGGTTTACTGGATGAAGGGTCCTTAGATGTTTCATCATGCTCGCATTTCCCCATGAATATATTTTGTTTGGATCCCCACGAGACAGCACTCTCTGGCAGATCTTGCAGGTCACCAAGGTGGCATTGGTCTTTGTTTGCCCCTCTGGATATGTGAAAAAGTTCCACACCACAGATGAAAAACGTGGTGGGCGTGGTGGCTCTTCCAAAAAATCATCCTCAGATGAATGAGGAGATCCAGGAGATGCCTGCTGCCCTGAAGCCATTGTTTGTTAAGAAAAAAGTTTGAGCTAAGTTAAAACCTAGTCAAAAAAGCTTCTTCTCTGCAAAGAGATGCTTCTCCAAAGAAGGTCAAAGAAGAATGATTGAAATGGGTGGGGTCCTTCAATAGTTCGAACAGGAAGTGTAATGAACTAATCAAATCTCTTTTTTTCAGGTCACATGGAATCCGCGCACCGTGCGCTTACGCAGCACGCACCCAGCGCGCATCCGCAAAATTGAATTTAAAAAGAATATAGGATTAAATGTAAAAATATATTACTTTTATGAGTAGTTCACAGTTTGTCTTCAATTAATATTAACATGAAATACATATATATATGTTTTTTTAAATGTTAAATATTTCGCGGGATTCGCGCACCCACCGCGTCCTGCACGCACATGACGCATCGCGGAAGCGCGCAAGCGTCGCGTATCGTGCATCGTATGTGTTGCGTATAGGCTTGGAGTCGAGTACCGTCGCAATGCAATCACGTACCCAACGCTTACCGTACGCGGATGCTTACGTGTAGGGGTCGAGAAGGGTGCGCATAGGGTGCGCGGATCTCAAAAAAATTGAAACAAAATAAAAAATTACGTTTTGAAAATATAGTTTAAAAAATATTTTTTTTTAAATATATTTTAAAACATTAACAATTTTTTTTTTTAAACCCCCAATAAAAACAAAATATTTTTTAATTTTTAAAAGAATTCATTGAAAAAATAAGTTAAAAAAGGTGATAAAAATGAATTTTAAAAAAAAATAATTAAAGAAATTGACACACTGAAATTGAAAAATTTCGAAATTCAATGAAAATCATTAAACATCATAGCTTTAGAGATAAATTATAGATAGGAATTAGCATTTAAAAAACCTTTGAAATTCACTGAAAAAACCATAGGTTTCATGCACGATATAGTTAGGAATTGGCATTTAAAAAACCTTAGAAAGTCACTGAGAAAACCATAGGTTTCAGGGGTGTTATAGTTAGCTGGACATTTCCCTCGTACAAAACCATAGAAATTCCCCCGTTATAGTTAGTTCACCTAACTATAACTCGCACGCCCCCGCAATGCACTGCTGATGACATCACATATTACATCACTGATGACATGGTCAGTGACATCACTGATGACATCTCAAATGACATCACTGATGACGTCATCCATGTAATAAATTAGTGCATCTTCTCACACGCTAATATAACCTTTGATATACTGACTCAAAATTTCAGACGGCCATTCTCAAAACCATAGATACTCAAATACCAATAACTACATACCCACTCTTTGACTCTTACGTCTACACACACCTCCACTAACTCACCTGTAGAGTCACTCATACTTACAGTCACTCAGTACAGGACTATCATATGCATTTATACACCTATATAGACACTCAGACACCATCAATCATCCATAGACATGCTCACACACCTAGTCAATAATGCAAATAATTAATCACGCTCCAATGTACTCACTTATACAGTTATACAGTTATACACACACAAGTTCACTTACTCATAAAAATACTAGCACATTCTTACGCTCTTATACAATTACTGATACAAGCACACACTCATCCATAGAGCCACTCTCACAATTACACACTCTCACATATACCCAGTTATATACTCTTACACACATATACCCTGCCTTTCACATATGTAGTTACTCACAAATGTACCACTGAGATATACATTCAATCACTAACACACTCATACATACACTCACCCAACCATATAGTCAATCACAAATGCACTCTTAAAACGATGCACTCATAGAATCACCCACTCACACATCTATGCACAGAGACACACACACCCTACCCACACAAACACTCAGGCACCCATACAGATACTCAGACAACCAATCAATAACCCATATAGACACTCATATTTCTATTCACAAAACCATGCAGCCACTTATACACCAACAGACAGACAGATACAGACATTCATACAGTTTAGTCACTAGTCTGCAGTAAGATAAATTTAATGACTCACTTATAGAGTCAGTCACGCACCTAGAAAATCATCCATTCACACACTTATACACCCACTCATTCTTCCATAGGTCTTTCCCTATATATATTAAACATATTAAAACTTTACAGAAACACAGACTCACTGGATGATGTCATCAGTGATGTCATTTGAGATGTCATCATTGATGTCATCAGTGATGTCACTGACCATGTCATGAGTGATGTAATATGGGACGTCATCAGCAGTGCATTGTGGGGCGCGCGAGTTATAGTTAGCTGAACTAACTATAACAGGGGAATTTCTAGGGTTTTGTACAAGGGAAATGTCCAGCTAACTGTAACACCCCTGAAACCTATGGTATTTTCAGTGAACATAGATGTATATATATTACCTACTGTCAGTCGACAGTAGGTAGATATAGTTAGGACAGTTTCCATAGGAAAAACATTTTTTATTTTGCTAATAACTTTGGCACCCTTTTGCGAATCTTGAACGCATTTTCAAAATTAGCACACAGCCGAGTTCTGCTGTGCTGAAACTTTCTGGGTGGTTTGTCAAGCGCGGGCCGAGAAAAAGGGGGGCTCCCAAAACGTGTTATCCCCATGTTATTTCCCATAGGTATTTTATACATGACTACAGCCCGCAATGCTGAACGAAATTGCACCAAATTTGCCAGAAAGCTAGTTCTTGGTCCAGAAAGATCGGTTTTTTTTTGTTTGTTTTTTACAGAGCTTTATATTGGGCGAACTTGACCCGGTATCGTTCAGGTATCAGAGAACTTTACATAGCACCAGTTGCGTTACATGAGGACAAATTCATTTTTGTTAGGCACAGGGAGATTAAGTGATTTGCCCAGAATCACAGGATGTTCAGCGCCATTGCCGAGACTCGAACCCGGTTCCCCAGATTGGAGGTCGACCGCCCTAGCCGTTAGGCTAACTCCTCTCCTTTTGTGATTTGGCGTAAATCCGTTCAGTAGTTTTGGAGTTATTAAAGAAAAAATAAATATAGATATCTAGGGACGAGATCTCATGCTGAGATCTGAATGGCAGGCAACACTTCTACCAGGAAATGTTGGCAGCCATTTTGAGACTCAGACTCAGCTGAGTCACAAAAAAAAGTTAAAAAAAAGAGAAGGGTCAGGGTGAGAATATCCTGACACCTTAGGCCTGGTGGTGGGATCGCCCGGGGATCCAGCCAGGGCCAAAAAGCATTTTTTATTTAAAGTTTTCCTGCAATAATCATGGCAGATCCACAAATCATGGGAAAAATAAAAAAAACAAGAGAGGTCTCCTGTGCTTGTTTCAAACTAGGCCACTGGGTGGGCCGGTTCCTAAAGGCATAATACAAAAATTATGATGGAGAGGGGGCGCACATGGCCCCCTACCCATGGCCGATTTAGGCCCCAGGGACCACCACCTCCTCGGGGCAGGCCAGTAATAAGTCTGAGGGGGGCTGTGCGGCCCCCCTCCAAAGGCCGTTTACGGCCCCTTCCCCAGGGCAAGGCCTATGTTTTAAAGTGGAGGGGGCAAAACCAAAGGAAATGATGGACGGAGTGTTGAACATTGCAAGCACTCACCCCCAGTCAACTGATCTGGGTTTAATCCATAACCGTTCTTTAGCCCACTCTGCCACCCCAGTTCAGACATGGCCATATGCAAATCAGTCTGACCCTGTGCCTCATGGGAACAGTCCAGCCCGAACTGCCAAGCCATGTCTTCCCTGGACCGGAAACAAGCTTCCTAGGACCAGTTTCTGGCATTTCAGCCGTCGTCAGCCAGGCTTGCTTGAATCCAGTGGCAAAGTGAGCAAGGGACTCACGTCTGAGCATACCCTGCCAACTTATGGCGAACAAAGCAAAACCAAAGGAAATGATGGACGGAGTGTTGAACATTGCAAGCACTCACCCCCAGTCAACTGATCTGGGTTTAATCCATCACCGTTCTTTAGCCCACTCTGCCACCCCAGTTCAGACATGGCCATATGCAAATCAGTCTGACCCTGTGCCTCATGGGAACAGTCCAGCACGAACTGCCAAGCCATGTCTTCCCTGGACCGGAAACAAGCTTCCTAGGACCAGTTTATGGCATTTCAGCCGTCTTCAGCCAGGCTTGCTTGAATCCAGTGGCAAAGTGAGCAAGGGACTCATGTCTGAGCATACCCTGCCGACTTATGGCGAACAAAGCAAAACCAAAGGAAATGATGGACGGAGTGTTGAACATTGCAAGCACTCACCCCCAGTCATCTGATCTGGGTTTAATCCATCACCGTTCTTTAGCCAACTCTGCCACCCCAGTTCAGACATGGCCATATGCAAATCAGTCTGACCCTGTGCCTCATGGAAACAGTCCAGCTCGAACTGCCAAGCCATGTCTTCCCTGGACCGGAAACAAGCTTCCTAGGACCAGTTTCTGGCATTTCAGCCGTCTTCAGCCAGGCTTGCTTGAATCCAGCCAGGCTTGCTTGAATCCAGTGGCAAAGTGAGCAAGGGACTCACGTCTGAGCATACCCTGCCAACTTATGGCGAACAAAACAAAACCAAAGGAAATTATGGACGGAGTGTTGAACATTGCAAGCACTCACCCCCAGTCAACTGATCTGGGTTTAATCCATCACCGTTCTTTAGCCCACTCTGCCACCCCAGTTCAGACATGGCCATATGCAAATCAGTCTGACCCTGTGCCTCATGGGAACAGTCCAGCCCGAACTGCCAAGCCATGTCTTCCCTGGACCGGAAACAATCTTCCTAGGACCAGTTTCTGGCATTTCAGCCGTCTTCAGCCAGGCTTGCTTGAATCCAGTGGCAAAGTGAGCAATGGACTCACGTCTGAGCATACCCTGCCAACTTATGGGGAACAAAGCAAAACCAAAGGAAATGATGGACGGAGTGTTGAACATTGCAAGCACTCACCCCCAGTCAACTGATCTGGGTTTAATCCATCGCCGTTCTTTAGCCCACTCTGCCACCCCAGTTCAGACATGGCCATATGCAAATCAGTCTGACCCTGTGCTTAATGGGAACAGTCCAGCCCGAACTGCCAAGCCATGTCTTCCCTGGACCGGAAACAAGCTTCCTAGGACCAGTTTCTGGCATTTCAGCCGTCTTCAGCCAGGCTTGCTTGAATCCAGTGGCAAAGTGAAGGGGGCCATACAGACCCCCCTCCTAGGCCATTTTCGGCCCCGGGGATCACCCCCTCCCTGGGTGCAAGGCCTAATTTTCAGTGGGAAGGGTGACCGCGCAGCCCCCCTCCCAGGTCGTTTTCAGCCCCAGGGACCACCACCTCCCGGGGGCAGGCCCTGCAAATAGAAAGGGGGGTATGTGACCTCTCTCCAGGAGTCATTAATGGCCCTGGTGACCGCAACCCCCCAGGGCTCGCTCTCTATGCTCCGAGGTGCTCACCCTCTGGACATAGATGGTTGCTTTCTCTTGGCAGGAGGTTTGACAGATCCCTTCAAGTGAAAGCAAACAGCAAGTCCATTCCCAGCAGGCGGGAGCAGGAAAACTGCTCCTTCCTACTGGGAGAGGACTTTTCATCGTTTTCCTGGCTGCTGTTAAGCGGGCAGGAAAACTGATAAAATAATTGCTCCCACATGTGAGGAGGAGCATTTTTTGTTGCTCCTTGCATGCAAGAGCAATGGGAGCTGGCAGGGACTGTGGGGTCATTGAGGCGCCCCTGGGGTCTCCAACAGTGGACACTGGATGCCCTGGGTACCCAAGATGAAGTGACCAGGCCCCAGAGGATGGAGTCCTTGGAACCGAAATCGGCCAAGGGAAGGGGGCCTCCTTCTGCTTTCAATAATTGGCCAGGGCTCCGGTGATGGGTTTCCCGGGGCAAAATCAGCCTGGGGAGGGGGGCCGTGTGGCTCCCTCCTCTTTTATTAATTGGCCCTTGGTAAAAAGGCCTCTTCAAGCTGAAACTTGGCCAGGGAGGGGCCATGCGGCCCAGTTCTCCTTTCACAAATTGGCCAGGTCCTGGGGGATGGGGTCCCCAGGGCCAAATTTGGCCCAGGGAGGAGGCCACATGCCCCTCTCCACTTTTACTAATTGGCCGGTCCCGAGGGGATGGGGTTCCCAGACCAATTGGCCCAGGGAGGGAGCTACGTGCCCCCCTAGCAGGTTGCCTATGTATGCAGCCATCCCCCACTGAGCACGATGTGGGTGCCTGTGGGGGATTGGCTGCAGGCCCTGTGGCCGACCAACTGCTGCACAAAGCCGTGCGTGGAGCGGGGTTGGATACATACGAGTGGTTGGCTGTAGGGCTTGGCCTGCAGCGAGGCCTTGCGGCCAACCCTCACTGCACAGGGCCAAAGGCCATGCATGGCACTAGGATGGATGGCCACAATGCCTGGCCAAAGGACAGGTCCTGCAGCTAACCTACACTGCGCAAGACCAAGGTCGTGCACGGCAGCTTTGGTTTGATTAATGTAAGGTAGTTCAATATTATTTAACATTAAAAAAACTAGAAATTTACTGAAAAAATACATAGACATAGTTTGGAAATAGATTTTAAAAAACCTTAGAAATTCACTGAAAAAACAGGCTACACAGACGTTATAGTTGGAAATAGTATACTAAAAAACCTCAGAAATTCACTGAATGAAAACAAAGGTTACAGGGACCCAACCTGTAAGGTTTTTTTAATTCCATTTCCTAACTATAATGTCCCTGTAATCTTTGGCTATGTATATATTATGTACAAATTTCATATTCCCCCAAACAGAACCACCTTCTCAGATCAGACAGAAGCAGTAGAAGAAACATCTGACAAAGACGTTTTGGAAGTTACTTACCACATGAACACAGAAGCCCACCAGCAGGTATGATGAACGTATGGAGGGAATCAACACTATGTTACCAACTAATAAAACACCTAAAGTAGGTGTGATTGGTACATCTACTGTTGACAACATAGCCTCTTTTTAAAGTGCTACATTGTCATTTCAGCATCAGTCTGTACTCAGAGAGGGCAGGGCTTCTAGCCATGCAGGGTCTGCATTAGTAGAAAACATCCCAGTAGGGACTCCAAGTACATCTCAATGTCATTGTTTTTGTTAATTAAAACAATTTAATAAAAAACAAATATTATTAAAAAAAGAAACATTATTGGAAGAACAAAGAATGTAATAGATTTTTGATTACCTTAACAATAATTGTTAGCCACATCAATTCTGCATTGTTGAACTTCGGCAGCTATGGTTTCATCTTGCTCAGGGTGGTGTAGGTCTAATCATATGTTGAGCCTTATTGTCAGAGTCATCTGGGACTATTTCTGAAGGCATGGCTCTTAGAACTGCAATGTTATTTGGCACCGCACATGTAGCAATAATTCCACATGTTTCAGAGTCATACTTAAATGCATTACTAGGCTTGTGACTTGTTTGTTGGTGTGCATTATTACAGCTCCTCCCTCTAGGCAATCATGGATGAACATATGGTGTAAGAATCCACAGTCACAAGGTCTAGGCGCTGTCACCTAAAGTAATATAAAAGTATTTAACTTCATACAAATACATTATTTTACAATCATTATTAAATGTTGAAATATAAATGTATCCTGACCAAACAACTATCCATCCCTAATCTGTTCTTTAGCTAGTTGTATACATAAAGAACAATATTTAAAAACATAGGACTCATTGGTGCTTCTTGGAAACCATGCTACAATATCAATTATGAGGCAATAAAAAAACCATCTGGTTATTTAGGAAGTAGTAACATTTTCTATTTCAATAGATATAGTCTGATAGTAGACAAATGAGGATGTGTGTACAATCCAAACATTCAATTACATTTGGGAAATTTGCAACAAAATAAATAGCCACCTTTGTGGATTGTAATACAGCTAGGGTGTGAGGAAAATACATATGCTCATTTAATGTTTCAAGCATAGCATTTAGAAAGTTGTGTAAAATTCTTGAAAGAGCACTCTGCAATCTGTCCCCAGAAACTGCTACTGTGCACTGTTAACTCCGGGATGTAAGGAGGCGAAGGCAACATAAGAGCTGAGCATGTGTATGGTTTTGCTTTGTTCGCCATAAGTTGGCAGGGTATGCTCAGACGTGAGTCCCTTGCTCACTTTGCCACTGGATTCAAGCAAGCCTGGCTGAAGACGGCTGAAATGCCAGAAACCGGTCCTAGGAAGCTTGTTTCCGGTCCAGGGAAGACATGGCTTGGCAGTTCGGGCTGGACTGTTCCCATGAGGCACAGGGTCAGACTGATTTGCATATGGCCATGTCTGAACCGGGGTGGCAGAGTGGGCTAGAGAACGGTGATGGATTAAACCCAGATCAGTTGACTGGGGGTGAGTGCTTGCAATGTTCAACACTCCGTCCATCATTTCCTTTGGTTTTGCTGTGTATGGATAGCCACATTCCTAAAACAGGTTCCAAATATGAAATTAAATTATAATCCGCTCCTTACTGAAGCTGTACCCTCTACACATCTGCTATTCTGTTTGTTCAAACAAAGTAACACTCATCGTCTCTCTTTTACTTCTCTCAGCTGAGCTTGTAGAATGTGCATCCTCCTTACTATAGTATAAAGCACAGCCATTGTGAAATATTGCAAATGTATTTTGGGTGAACTTTTACACCTTGTGATTTGTTACAATCTGGTTGAAGGTGATGTTAATTTGCACTTGCTATTTGCTGTTTTTGTGGACATTCGCAAATTGTGAACGCTTTATACATAAAATTGTGAATCGGGAACAACGAATCACAAATTCAGAAATAAAAAAAGCAATGGCAAAATAAGAAATAGGTAAATATTTTTGTGAAACTACGTTTTCCGACTCAGAATACATCATAAAAGGCCTATTTAACTTTGCGAAACCATTCTGTGAATGGTTTTCAGTTTGTTAAACGTTCGTACCGCAGGCCCTTAATTCTCTGTCCCACCTCTTTGATTGGGCTTTCCATTATAAATTCCATAGATTACAATAAAATCAGAGGAATACCAGGTTCAGGCACAGTGGTGTAATTCCTTTAAGTCTAGGTTTGGCGTACAATGGACAGAAAAATAAGACCTTTTCAATGCTTTCTACTGCATAACTGGTACAAAGATCGCATAAGACCTCATTAACAGAGCCCTGTTGCTTCTCTATAGTATACATATTGATTTTAAGTACTCCAAGTCACAGCTTCATGAACAAAGACCTAGCCAGCAGCGGTTGAATGGAGTCTACATATGCTTAGTACATGGGGAAAGACTTTTGGAGAATTAAACTATTTGCTAAATTGCCCAGGAAAATTTATCTGTGCAAGATAAGATGGACATGTTCCCAGAATGCAGCTTTAACAATCGGTAGCAGTGATGAATATCTTGGAACCCGGGAAGACCTGTGGCACCGGTGAGTCATAGAGGTGACCAATAATATAATGAATGACATCATTTATGTATAGTGAGAAAAGTGTAGGGGGCAGAACGTACCCCTGCCTCACCCCCTCCAGAATTGGATGTGTTCCATGGGTTCACAATTACTGCTCCATCTAACCTGGGTGTAATTATCCCTGTGATGTCTCACTAAGATGTTAAGAAGAGAAGGTGAAACTCCCATGAATCTGAGTGTTTTACATAAGAGGGACCTGGTAAGAAAATCAAATGCTGCTCTTGGGTCCATGAAGGCAATGTATAAATGGTCATCGGGTAATTTAGTATACTTCCACAGAATTCATGTCAAACGGAATACCTGATCTACTGGGCCTATTTTATTTCTAAAACCAGTTGGAAAGGGTGTTAATATAATATTTTATAGTATCCAAACCTCAAACTTATTGACAAGCAAAAACCTTTTGGAGGTTATCCAAAAGGCTTAAAGACCTGTAGTTCAAGGCTTGTCTTTTGTCCCTTTTTTTGTAAATTGGTATAATTTCGGCCAAAGACTACAAGGAGTGAGGTATCTGTTAAAATAAGTATAAGCACTGTTTGGAAAGTGCAGAATCTCAAAAAGTGCCCAAAGTCAATACCCCAAGTTAAGACACAGTGGTCTAATTACTGTACGTCAAGATTTGTCTCACATTGGACAGAAAATAACTATTCGCAAAATTGCCCAGGAGATAAGGTAGATGTTCTCAGAATGCGGCTTTAAAAACCTGTACCACTGACAAATTTCTTGGAACCAGGGAAGACTTGTGGCACCAGTGAGTCATAAAGGTGACCATTAAGATGATGAATGACATCATTTATGTATAGTGAGAAAATTGTTGGGGCCAGAATGCAACCCTGCTTCACCCTCCTCCAGAATGGGATGCTTTGCATAAATTCACAATTAATGCCCCATCTAACCTGGGTGTAATTATCCCTGTGATGTTAAGAAGCAAAGGTGGCACTCCCATGGATTTGAGTGTTTATCATAAGAGGGTCATGGGAACAAAATCAAATACTGCTCTCGGTTTCTTGAGGGCAATGTATAAATGGTCACAGGTATTTAGTACACTTCCACTGAATTGTCAAGCGTAATACCTGATCTACTGTGCCTATTTTGGTTCTAAAACCAGTTTGAAAAGGTGTCAGTATACTTTCTTGCAGTATACAATCCTCCAACTTATTGAGAACTTGATGAACAAAATCTTTTGGAGGTTATCCAGGAGACATATAGGCCTATATGTTGAGGGTTGTCCTTTGTCCCTGTTTTTGTAAATTGGTATAAATGTGGCCCCCAGTCAGTTGGGTGAGAGTTGGGCTCCTGCAAACATGTAAAGTTAGATAGCAGGGTGATGTAAGGAACCTATATTGTTAGTTAAGATTAAAAAAAGTTTCCCAGAATTGTATCCGGCCCTGAGGCCCTCCCTGGTTTTAAGCTCTCAATTCGAACCAAAGTATCAGCCGGTGAAAAAAACACTCAGCGTACAATAATGATGAAACGTTACCACCCTATACTGGATTAACTGAACCCCGGGGGACAGTAGCAAGCAGTAATTATTCCATAGTGTATAATTGTATAAAATATTGCTCTCATTTATATTGTTCTATGTGATGTAGAATTGTGGTGAAATACTCAGCACTACACTTGGCAATGATGGGCTAAATAACACAATATCCCTGCATTTAAAAGCCTCAAGTAAGTTGGACCAATTGTCTTCTTTCCAGTTGGATTTGCTATTACACAAACTCTTAGAGGAATTGGCTCCTGCTTGTTTAATTGCTTTGGAAAAGCCTTGCTAACAGCTTTAATTGGTGTAGATTTATCCTTGCAGAATTCCAAGGTAAACCATAATGAAGAGCCTATATTCCTGGGAAACATAGGCTGGGTTAGTTAGCAAAAATGTTCATTCAAGTGAGCAAACAATTGCTCATGAAGCGTGACTATTAGAATCTCATCGACAAGACAATTGATAAAAGGTTCAAAAAGCTTTAAAAAAGTTCTGATACATTAGAACCACAGTATCCTTAGTTGCTACAATTCTAAACCACTTAACCGTCCTGTGATAATTCCCAACCTGAATGTCGGAAATGGCGGTCCTAAAGGAATCTGATAAGACTGTTGACTTGGGATAGGCCATTTTAAGGGTCAGCAGATTATGATTATTGTTGGGCGTAGAGTCAATTTTAAAGTCGATCATTTTCTGCCAAATAAAAATGTCCAAACAAATATAATCCATCTGTCAGTGATACAGGCCTCTACTAAATGTAAATGCTCTATTTTGATCGGACAATGACCTTCCATTGCAACTGCGCAGGGCATGGGAGATGGTTATAGAAGGATGTTAGCCGGATGCAACCATATGGGGAAAGCAAAAGATGGAATCAATAGTAGGGATGCCTCTTTGTTCATCTTCCTTGTTGGTTATTAGTTTCATGCATTTGAGGGGTTCAAAAGCTATGTGGAAATCTCCCCCTATAAGGCAAGGGGGCTTGATGCCACTATTGATTAAATGATGATCCATGGTGGCGAGAACTGGAGACTCCTTATGTCTTGCTAGAGGGTGATTGTGTAGATTATATATATGTAG
Source organism: Triturus cristatus (assembly GCF_964204655.1). NCBI lineage: Eukaryota > Metazoa > Chordata > Amphibia > Caudata > Salamandridae > Triturus > Triturus cristatus. The sequence goes on from NC_140587.1 coordinate 751,355,665, forward strand.
AATTTATCCTCCAATCCTGCTAATGATATACCAAGGATATCCTTGCAAGCAATCAAGATTAAATTATTACTACACTTCGGTAACATCTTAACCCAGATCATTAGTCCTCCAGACGCTCTGCCAGAGGTAGAAGACTCAGCAGTAATTGAGATAGTTACATAACCTGGACAAAATACTGAGTAGGTAAGCCAAATCTTTTGTGAAAATAGTTCACTCACTTAAGTTAGCCAGTCTGCAGCATTTAGTTTAGTTCCTAGTCCATTTACGTTCCAGCAAAGATCTTTTAGGAGAAAACATGTGCCTTCCTCTATGACCGTTATGATGCTTACGGTCTGTGGAAGGTATAATTTTCCTCTAGATGAGGATGATTTGTCCTGGAATTTAAGGTCCTGTGCGGGTGCAGGACTAATTTCATGGCCTAACAAATGAGAGGAAGTATGATGCTTATCAGACTGATGGTCAGTGATAATCAGCTACCCTGGGATGACACTGCTACCTCCCAAGGCCCCTTGCATTGCAATTATCGAGTGAATCAATCTCGTTTAAGCCTGCTAATGGCGCAAACAGTTGTATACCCGTATAGACTTGCAGGTCTGTCTCCCTCTCTCTGTGTGGTGGGTCGCCAATTTATGACTAGGGACTATCGATGAAGGTTGATAGAAGAAAACAATATTCAACTCTTGATGCATTCTGAACCCATTTTGGTGTAGAATGTAACATGCCAGATCAGGAGATTAGCAATTCATATAATCACATAATCCCCGTGGAAACTCTTCTTAGCATGACCAATCCACTCCACTCTCCTTACCACCAAGATGTCATTCCAAACCCTTATATTGAAGTTGGCATGCTTAATGAGCCAGAGCCATACCTTATTTTTTAATTGAGTGGGTGACTCTGACACAATGTAGCTTAATGGTGGAATATTACTAAGGATGGCTAAGTACAGGCAAGCATTGGGTGGCAAATTAATGATGTCACATGATTTCTTCCTTACAGGCACAGCCGTGATGACAGTTTCTCCCAGTCCCCCTTTGTGAGCATTCCCTGCCTGGATACTGTTTCTGCTTCTAGATTCATCCAGTGCCTGCCACAAGGAATCTGCTTGTGCAGCTTTTAACTGGGGCAAGGATGGCGCTCAAGGAAAAAAACAAGAAACAGCCCCTGCAGGCAGTACTAGGTGGATTACCAGATGTTAACTGGATTGCTTGGTAGGATGGAGATTAGGAGACTGCTCTTGGAGTTTCTCAAGTCTCACTTTTTTTCATTCTCTTGGCCGGTGGACTATTATCTGGCCTACTGTCTTATGTTGAAAGGCTATCATGCTGAATATATGAGTTGTTGGTACCCGAGTTCATAACAAATAGGAAAGGGTATACCGGTGGCTGAAAAACGTATAAACAAGAAATGGGGTAACCTAGTGCCCCTAGCGACCCTGGTAATAATGTTATAACATACACAATGGTACCCTCAGGTGAAGCTAAAAGCTTCTACTTCCTGAGCTCAAAGAAATTAAAGTGGTCTTGAGCAAATTGGAAAAGAACTAGCTCTTTAATGAATACCAATACTTAGAATGTACAAGCCTTTGCAGTTGTTGGATATAACCATTGACATATAATAACAATATTTACACAAACAATTTTCGATAACAGTAAGTGCTCCTTGTGAACTGCACAGTGTTAGTGATTGGTGTTAACAATGGTGAACAATTCTGCACAGTGATGAATACACAAAAAGAAACTGTTGACTTCAAACGCATAAATTAAGAAAATTCTGGAGCCCAGGTCTCAAGTGATCATATGCGTTCCACCCTTTGCAGACTTAGATTATAGTCAACAACTTGTACGTCGACATTTCAACCCCAAAGTTTCAACTTGTAATGGCGTCTTCATCAGTACATATAAGTAGACACCTACAAATATCAAATCATAAACACAAAACATAATAGACATTAATAATGCGTCCTAGTGTCACAAAAATCACAGTTCTCAGCCAATCAGAAACTCCAATCTCCCCCGAGGTAACCTTACTTGTTTTTTTAGCATTACATAAGTTATGAAAAAGGATACTGAATGAAACCGAAATGCACACCGATCTGAAAGACAGAAACAATGACACAGACGTTTACAATTATTAGAACCTAGCCAATGCCATACATGTTACAATTAGCGCTCTAGCGTTTAACGCTAGAGCGCGCCGTGTGATTACGCAATGCGTACGCCACGAACGTGGCGTACGCCTGTATATAAATAATAAAGGGGCGCGGCCTGAGGGTCAGTCAGGCGCCGACACTAGAACCGAGTGTTGCGTCCATTATTGCAGCGGCGGCGCGAACACCAGGGGGCCCACACCAGCGCAGGCGGCCCCCGCAACACTGGCGACGAGAGCGGATGATACACCACGTGTGCCCCAGCTGAGCGACGCGCTCCGCGGCAGTCCCGCGCGCGCGCACGTGCTCCTGAAAGGCCGACCAGACGGATCAAGCTCGATCCCATGCAGGCAGAGTGCAGCTGAGCCTACTTAATCACTGGTGAGTGCACGTGTGCACCAAACACAGCCCATCCTGGCAGACGAACATCCCTGCCATTGAACTGTAGCCCTCTGTGTCCCTGCTGTGTCCTGGCTGGGCCTTGAAGCCCTCTGCCCCAGCTACCTGCTGCACCAGGGCTAAACCCTGCCGCCCTCCATCACCACCAAGAGTGGGCATCTCCTGCCACTGCGGACTCCTCTGCCTGCTGCCGTCCCGCCTGCTGTGCTGTGCCCCAGAGAGCCATGGGGGATGATGAGCGCCCCGCCCAGGCAGTGCCACTGCACCCCGCCTCTGGCGTTCTGCCGCCGTTTAGTGAAGCTGCTGACCCTGCCACAGCCGCCCCACGCTGGCAAACGTGGATTGGCCGGCTCGACAACTACTTTGCGGGCACCAGAGAAACGGATGGCACCGTGAAAAGATCCCTACTACTTCACTACGCAGGGGAAGAAGTCTATCTCCTTTTCAAGCACCTCCCCAACACAGGGAACGCGGACGACTATGATGCGGCAGTGAGAGCCCTCAATGCGCATTTCGACCCCCAGCTGAACCCGGACTTTGAACATTTCAAATTGCGCCAAGCGAGACAAAAGGAAGGGGAGTCGGTGGACGCATTCCACGCTCGACTGAGGGTGCTGGCAGACACACACCTCGTGGGCGATAGAGCCAAGGAGGAGATCAGGGCCCAGATAATATGCGGAATACGCAGCAAAAAGCTGCGGACACTCATCCTCCGCCAACCGAACATCCCGATGGCCGACATTCTGGTGCTGGCACGGTCCCATGACCTATCCGACGCCCGCGCGGAGGAGATGGAGATGGCGCTCACAAGAAGCGCCGGATCAGGAGTGACAGTCAAGACAGAGCGGGCCGACGCAATACAGTCGCGTGGAGCTTCCCGCCGGCCGGCGGCAAAGAAGCCGGCAGCCCCGTGCGGGTACTGCGGGTATGATGAGCACGGAGGCAGACCGTGCCCCGCGAAAGGAAAGGTGTGTGACAACTGCGGCGTGATGAACCACTTTGCGTCTGTTTGTCGCAAACGCGCCACGCAACGCGACCGGAGAGGAAGGAGGCCGGAGAAGGCCATGGTGAGACAACTGTCCCAGCTGTCGCTGTCCTCTCCCACCAACCCAAGGGGCAAGCAAGCACAGGCCCTGCAGGAGAACGCGACGGAGTCCGATGATGACGAAGGGGAGACGTACCTGATCTCATTCACCAGGGCCCTCAAGAGTTCGAGGAGGCCCCAACCGAGGTGCGACATCCTAGTCGCCGGGTCCCGGATAAACGCAGTAATCGACACAGGGGCGTCAGTCACCGTAATGGGAGTGCAACAATACAATCGCCTCCGACCCAAGCCGGAACTCCGACGATCAAAAGCTCAAATTTATGCCTACGGGAGCGACACACCCCTGCCGTTGGCAGGAAAGATGACGGTGCCGGTGAAGTCAGATGACGCAGAGATAACGATTGACATACATGTAATCAACCAAGAGGCCGACACCCTCCTCAGCGGGCACGCAGCAGAAGACCTGGGGCTGATCGCATTCCTCCGGAAGGTACAAGAATCCCAAACAACTACCCTGCTAGACCAGTTTCCAGAGCTGTTCATTGGGCTGGGGAACATCCGACGACCACCAGTCAAGCTCCACATCGACCGGTCGGTCACCCCCACAGCGCTGAAGCACAGGAGGATTCCCTTCCACCTACGCCCGTTGGTAGAGGAAGAACTGAAGAGGCTGGAAGAGCAAGGGGTCATAGAGACAGTAACCGGACCCACCCCCTGGGTATCACCCATGGTGATAGCGGAAAAACCCCGGCAACCAGGCAAGATCCGAGTGTGCATCGACATGAGGCTGCCCAACAAGGCCATCAAAAGAGAGAGGCACATCACACCCACGATGGATGACATAATCGCAGACCTTAACGGAGCGCGGTGGTTCTCCAAACTAGACCTCAACGCGGGGTACCACCAACTAACGCTGGACGAAGAGAGCAGGTATATTACCACATTCAGCACGCACCTGGGGCTACGCAGATACCGACGCCTCAACTTTGGCATCTCTTCAGCAGCCGAAATATTTCAGAACACCATTAGAGACATCTTACAGGGGCTACCGGGAGTGCTAAACGTCAGTGATGACATACTAATACACGCCACAACCGTGGATGAACACTACCGACGAGTCCGGTCCACTTTGAAGAGGCTGAGGGAGTTTGGAGTCACGTTGCACAAAGAGAAGTGCCAGTTCTTCCAACAAAGCATTGAGTTCTTCGGATACACGTTTACCAACCATGGCATTCAAGTCGATCCAAGAAAATCCCAGGCCATCAAGAACGCCCCACCACCAACTTCAGCGTCGGAAATCCGCAGTTTTCTCGGGATGGCCACATACTGTGGGCGGTTCATCCCAAACCTGGCCACCACGGCGGAACCTCTCCGACGCCTCACGAAAGCAGAGGCCCTATGGCGCTGGGGGCAAGAGGAAGAAGACGCCTTCAATGCGATCAAGACCACGCTCCTGGACCAGGCCACCCTGGTATACTTTGATCCGACCAGGAAAACAGAACTGCTTGTCGACGCCAGCCCGGTGGGACTGGGCGCGGTCCTTACGCAAGAGCAAGAGCCAGGAACGTGGGCCACCCTGGCATACGCCAGCAAGGCGCTCACCCCGACTGAACAGCGGTATTCTCAGATTGAACGCGAGGCACTAGCCATCCGATGGGGTTGCCGGCATTTCCACCTATATATCTGCGGACACCCATTTACTGTGGTGACAGACCACCAGCCTTTGGTGCCCCTATTCAAAGGGACAGCACCACACCCCCCCCCCGAGGATCGAGAGGTGGGCCATTGGCCTACAGCAATACCAGATGGAGGTGACATACCGGCCAGGTGCGAAGAACCCGGCAGACTTTCTGTCACGACACCCGGAGAAGGAGGTGACATCTTCGGGCGGGAAGGATGAAGAAGAAGAGACCGAGGCACACATCGACCTCCTAGCTGCTCTAACGTGCCCGCGGATCCTGACAATCCAAGAAATCATACGTGCTGGGGAGCACGACGCCGTGCTGGCAAGGACACGGGGAGCTCTTCAAAAAGGGTCCTGGGTTGATTTCCTGCACACCGCCAACTCGTGGGCAGAGGAGGACAAGAAGGACCTGCAGCAGATGTGGCGAGTGCGGAATGAACTAAGCATGACCCGTGATGGTGTCGTCCTGCGAGGGTCTAGGATCGTCATGCCCGCTGCACTACGCCGTCAGGCCACGGCAATTGCTCACGAAGGCCACCAAGGGACGGAGAAGATGAAGACGCGGATGAGGGCGAAGATATGGTTCCCGGGGCTAGACGGCATGGTGGACGAAGTGGTAAGAAACTGTGCCGCGTGTCAGGTGACGAGCGGCCCGGAACCTCCGGCCCCCATCGTGACAGAGGAACCAGGAAAGTACCCGTGGGACAAGATCAGTATAGATTTCGGGAGCCTCCCAAACGGGAAAGTGTCGCTAGTGGTCATGGACAACTTCTCGAAGTATCCCCTGGTGGAGGTTCTGCCGTCTACAGCTTTCATGTTCGTGGGACCAGCATTGGAGAAAATGTTTGCCATGTTCGGGCGGCCCTCGGAGGTGAAGAGTGACAATGGGCCACCCTTCCAGGGTCATGAGTTCCGGGAGTTCCTTCAGAGTCAAGGAGTACAACATCGGCGAATCACTCCCCAGTGACCACAGGCCAACGGAGAAGTGGAGCGTTTCATGAGGACCCTGAATAAAGTCATCCGAATAGCCGGAGTAGAGCAACTAGACCCCGAGAGGGAAATCCAGCGATTCCTGGGAGAGTATCGGAGCACGCCCCACTGCTCCACCAAACAAGCCCCGTGGTCTCTTATGCTCAATGGGCCCCGCCGCGATGGGCTACCCACAGCCCCAGGGTGGGCGCCCCCACCGTTCGAAACGGAGGAAGTCTTCCAAAGACGAGCACACCGCAACCGACAAGTAAGCCGAGCCAGAGGCAGTCAAGACCGCGACATCAGACCAGGGGACAATCTCCTCGTGAGGGACAGAAGGCCAGGAGGAAAATTCAGACCCCGGTATGAACCAGGCAGCTGGACTGTGGCACAGAGGCAGGGTACAATGGTCACAGCCGAAAGAGGGGCGGAGTCAACCACAAGGAACATCTCGTGGTTCAAACGCATTCCGGAGGCCACCGACCGCGACCCGAGGGGACTGGACGGAGCGGAGGAAGAGATCTCAACCCCAGAGTTGGGACCAGGACTGACGTCCAGTGGGGCCTGCAGCGCCCCAGAGCAGAACCATCATACCCTCACGGAAGGTGAGGCCCCGAGCAACCACCCACCCTGTTCCAGCACTCGTGCCACTGCCAGGTATGGTCTGAGAGCGAACCCTACACCCAGCAGCCGCCTTAAAGACTTTGCCTGCCACGCAAGTGAGTGACTGTTATGGACTTTAGTTTATTTTGTTGTCCAAGTTGGGGAGGGATGTTACAATTAGCGCTCTAGCGTTTAACGCTAGAGCGCGCCGTGTGATTACGCAATGCGTACGCCACGAACGTGGCGTACGCCTGTATATAAATAATAAAGGGGCGCGGCCTGAGGGTCAGTCAGGCGCCGACACTAGAACCGAGTGTTGCGTCCATTATTGCAGCGGCGGCACGAACACCAGGGGGCCCACACCAGCGCAGGCGGCCCCCGCAACAATACACAAGCACTCAAAATAAATGATAGTACCTGAAACCCAAGAAGACACACCGGGTGTGACAAATAAAATGCCCAAGTGTGCCACCTAGACACCATAGGAGAATCCCGTAGTCTAAACACACCGGAGAAAAAGACACCACTACTAAGTGTTCTTGAAAAGATGCCCTCCGGCAAACAAACACGGGAAAACGTACTCGCCGTGTTGGATATGTTGTATGTATGAATGATACTTCGTCTGGCGTGGCCTGTGAAAAATTGAAATCAAGGCAACAAGTTCAAGGGAAACAAAACTTGGAAAACGGTAAAAATTGGCCATCAAGCTGTAATTAGTACGGAAATGCACTTTTCGTTGGCATCCCAGCCTACCTTGTCAAACGTCTGCAAGTAATACAAAATGCAGCGGCCAAACTGGTGTGCAACAAGGGCAGATACAGCTCCGCGACAGACTGCCTGAGGCAACTTCATTGGCTGCCCATGCGTCAAAGAGCAAGATTTAAGCTCTTAGGACATGCACACAGGGCACTCCATCATACCTGCCCCAAGATTCTCCAGAACAGAATTACATTCTATACCACGTCCAGGTGCCTAAGGTCATGTTCTCAAGCGCTAGCTGAGACTAAAAGGATCAGTAAGAGTAGGGCAGGCGGACACACTTTTTCGTAACTTGCAGCTTTGCACTGGAACGAGCTTTCGCTGGAACTACGGCAGACTGAGGAGAACACGGCATTCAGGAAGAAACTTAAAACCCACTTATCCCCTAGGACTGTTGCCACCGATCTCAATAGACCAGCTTAACTCACCACCCTCCGCTACATTAGCGCCATGATATCCCAACGGGATGAATGTCGTGCTTTAAAAATAAATAAATAAAACATCAGCACCGGGGCCCGTCAGTCGCTGAATGTGAGCTCACGGTTAGAGTGCTGCCGTGCACATCCTCATTAAAGAAACTGTGCAACGCGTGGCATGCATGTGGGATCTCATAGCTGAATAGCGGCATAGTTGAAACGATCAGATAAAGTAATAAAGGGGGGCTGAACCACAGATGGTTCAGCTAAGTCCAGTGACATGTGTCTCTCGGCCAAATCTATTTCTTTGGTGATTACCCCCACAGTGCGGACAAGAAAAGTGTCCGGGGTACCGCTGTGGGAGTGTGAGGACGACTTGTTGGGGTGTGCAGCTTTCTATTTGCCCATGTTCTAGCCAATAAAACCAAGGTTTCACTTTGCGGCGGGATCGCTGACCCAATCAAAAACACTCGGGTTTTGGGGGAAATATGAAACACACACAAGAAAGGATCCACTACTCTACAAAGTGCCAAAAGTCAATACCCCAATCTCAAACTTGCTTTCCAATACAAAGAAAGAAAAGAACAAAACACAAAACAAATGAAAAACAAATTAAAGTCCCGGTACCTGGAGGGTGAATAATACCAGTTCTGTCTTGCAGGTAATGAATTAATCTATCAGAACCTTTTTCTTTTATAGGACCACATATGTTTGGCTGCCTTCTGTAAAATCCTGAATCTCCTGACATTCATAATGGATTCTTTATCATATGGTTGTGTACCAAATTGTTCTTCAGAGGGGGGTTTTTGTATGTGATTTGGGGGTAATTCATGGTTTTTCCTTTCAATGCATCATCACTTCGCAGTATAACCCATTATTTGTTGATGTCCTTTGCTTCCATGCTGTACTCTATTATCATTACAACAAACAAATGATGGACGGAATGCTGACAATGCAGAAATTCTCCCCCAGTCAAGAGATCTGGGTTAAATCCATCGTTCTTTTGCCCACTACGCCACCCCAGTTTAGACATGGCCATATGCAAATCAGTCTTGGCCCTGTGCCTCATGGGAACAGTCCAGCCCGAACTGCCAAGCCATGTCTTCCCTGGACCGGAATCAAGCATCCTAGGACCGGTTTCTGGCTATCAGCCGTCATCAGCCAGGATAGCTTGACTCCAGTGGCGTAGTGAGCACGGGTCCCACGTCTGGGAATACCCATCCCACTTAGGGCGAAAAGCGTTACAACAAACAAATGATGGACGGAATGCTGACAATGCAGACATTCTCCCCTACGGTGGCCTTACTTCAGGAAACGCACCTAGTAGGCTCCTCATGTAAAGCTATGGACCGGTGGGGATTCCGAATGGTAGTGCATTCTGAGTTCTCCTCTGGGTCGCAGGGAGTAGGTGCGAAAGCAATTTCCACTGTTAATTAAACACACATGAACGAATGACCAGGGGCGGTTTGCGGCTATCGCGTGCCAATGGGAGGGACGGGCAATTAATATAGTGTCCATATACATTCCTCCCGCAAACCACTGAGTGGCCCTTGGCGATTTCTTGCTCGCCCTTCCAGAGGGGGAACTCATAATTGGAGGAGACTTTATTGTTATTATTTGCGAGGCCCTAGACCGACACCCCCCAAAATACAAAGTGCTGGAACCTCCCGACTAGCAGGATTTCTAGATACACTTGGTCTAATGGATGTTTGGCGCTACCGCCACCCATCAACTCGACAGTTTACCTTTCACTCTGGGGTGCACAATAGCCTCTCGAGGATTGACTATTTTTTTGTGTCAGCAGACAGTTTACATAATATTGTAGACACTGATGCCCTGCCCAGTGGCATTTCAGATCATTCACCACTACTGCTCACATACACGTATCAACACACGGTGCGACGTCGCATCTACCTCATATACCCCGGTTACCTATGTAATCCCAAAATTCTCCAGAACGACACAACACTACTGTCAAGAAAATGTACAGTCAGTCAGGTCCCCGTCGACCCTCTGGGAGGCCTACAAAACAGTTATCCGTGGCCAAGCTATTGCTTCCATTGCAGGTTATAAACTTGAAAAAAGGAAAGAATTAGAAACTATGGAGTTAGGACTACGCCTGGCCGAGGAACACCACACCCAAAACCCGACCACAGGATCGGCCCACTCCCTACGTCTTAAACAGCAGGAATATAGGGAATATTTAAAAGAGACGGTTAAGACCAGGTTACGAGATACACAGCACAAGATATATGAAGCTGGTGATAAGGAAGGAAAACTTCTGGCCTGGCTCGATAAGAGGGAACGGGCTAATCGGTGGATCGCACAATTACGAACAAGGGAGGGTGAATCTATAACGGATCCTCAGGGAATAGTACAGGAACTGGCTAGGCATTTTCAGCAGGTATATACCTCCACATCCACGACAACGATCGAGGAATTGCAAGCTTTCCTTAGAGATATCCGTATGCCCAAACTAACACCTGAAGCGGTCGCCACGCTCGAGGCTGACCTCACTGTGGATGAAATACAATTAGCCACAGGGACCATACAATCAGGGAAAGCAATGGGACCTAACGGCATACCCATAGAACTCTACAAAAAAACATCTAGCACAATCGCCCTATATCTTTTAAATATGCATCTGGAAAGCCTGGAGGCGAAGGAGCTCCCACAAGATCAACGTACGGCCACCATAGTCACGATCCCCAAACCGGGTAAACCTCCAGAGGAATGTACCTCATATCGCCCAATATCATTGATTAATGCCAAAGCTAAAATCCTCGCTAAACTCCTTGCAACTAGATTAACCCCTCATCTTGCTGCCCTAATACACCCGGACCAATCGGGGTTTATGCGTGGAAGAAACACGCCCCTCAATCTAAGACGCCTACATGGAGTGATGGCCCGTATATCCTATATCCGAGAAGCAGCCGTTATCCTCTCATTGGACGCCCGTATGGCGTTTGATATGGTGGAGTGGCCCTTCCTTTTTGCGGTCCTGAAGCACTTGGGCTTTGGCCGAAAATTTTGTGTGTGGGTGCACTTACTCTACTCAAAGCCTCTGGCTCATGTAATAGCAAACGGTCACATATCAGAAGATTTTCCGCTAGGGCGCGGAACACATCAGGGATGTCTCCTCTTACCATTATTATTCGCCCTTGTTCTGGAGCCCTTGGCTGCTTGGATTAGATGGGAACCAACTATCCGTGGGCCCACATGGACGGCGGAATGGGAGGATTGCATCTCCCTATATGCTGACGACGTGTTACAATATATGACATCTCCCAGGCGAGCAATCTTAGTGCTCCTTAATATCTGTAGTCTCTATGGCCAAGTCTCTGGCTGCACCATTAATTGGTCTAAATCGATTTTACTTCACTGCCCACCACCGCAACTCCCAAAAGACTGCTTTGCAGATCACAGAAAGCAGTTTTAAGTATTTAGGTTTCCACATCACGCCAAGGCCCGATGAATTTATAAAAAAAAATCTCATGCCTCCCTTTGAACGTCTCAAAAGGGACACGATACACTGGCACTCCCTACCATTGACGTTGCTTGTGAAAGCTGCACTCTTTAAAATGATGGCACTCCCCCGGTTTCTTTATGCTCTGGAAAATACTCTGTTTTTAGTGGCACCAAACTACTTTAAAGCGATAGCGGTGGAGGTTTCTAATTTGGTGTGGCAGAACAAACCGGCCCGCATTGCCATGGACAAATTGATCCGAGGTTGGTATGATGGAGGCATTGCCCTTCCTAACATACAATTGTATTATTGGGCCCCACAGTTGAAAGTGCTTAATCAATGGATACATGCCCCACAAACGGATCCAGCATTTAAAGCGGACAGATGTGGGTTAGGAGAGGGAGGAGTCATGAGGGCGCTTTATACCAAAAACCGATCCACCCCCCTAGTCGGACCGACGGCGAATACAGTCCAGATTTGGTACATGGCACTTACGAAATTAAGCTGGAAAGGGGTCATTACCCGACTCACCCCACTTTGGGACACACAACGGCTAGGGCGACTTAGAAATAGTAAAGGTTTCCTTAGATGGAATAATATAGGCATCTCTACAGTAGGTGATTTATGGATTAGGGATTAGCGGTGGGATGGCTACGTTTGCACATCTGCAGGAACAATACGAGTTGGCACCCTCTGAAATATTCTGATACATACAGATCAGGCACGCACTTACGGCAGCTATACCACCCGGCACCACGCTGCCAGAGGCCTCCCCCCTGGAGGATAGGTTACTGACTGATTACATGGATAAAAAGGCTACCTCTCTTACTTACCGTAAACTCGTCAACAACTTACCGGATCCAATGCACCCTTTACGCATAAAATGGTCCACTGAGATTGGGGACCTAGATGACGCAGATTGGCAGGAGGCCCTCTCATCCCTGTGCGAAGTAGCAATAACCTCACGACTGATACAACTCAAGATACTACATCGCACATACTACACCAGGGTGTCAGGAAATTCATGGTTGCCACTGTGATGAATCAGAATCCATGCAATACATTGAAAAAGGCGAGAGTCATTGTCAAACCTTGTTTGGTTAATTTTTGGTATGATTTAGAGTAGGCAATTGTACATTACAAGATGGCCGCTGCATTAGTCATAGTTATCATCGCACCTGAAAACACCTGTACAGTTTAGTGGTTAAGGGAAGTGCGCGCGGTCACTACTGCGCACTTCAACTGAAGTTTGTTTTGAGTTCACACGTACCTGCCGTTTCTCCTCAAATATTGAATAGGAGAGTACGGTTTTGAACGGAGCAGTTCGTAGCGCGGGAATACAAAGATTCCCGCTTTCAGAATTTAACTGGTGAAGACGTCGTGGGAGAGTCCAGTCTCCCCTTTGTTTCCTGTGAGGGAAGTCTCCTCAGTTTTAGTCACCCGTCGTCTTCTCATCTCGTCAAGTTATTTCCACAAGAAGGTTTCCACTCGTTTTGCAACACTTCAAGAGAGAGTCCACGGAGTGTTGAACAGTTACCTGCAACTTCTCTTTCAAGTAAGACCCATCCAAGAGAGTAACGCTTGAAAATAAATGCCAAATGCCAGTTAGCAGAATTGTTTCCTACCTGGCGCTAAGGTCGCTCTGCAATTCCCTCTACTGCGCTTTACCTTTCCTTTCCTCCCTCTTTACCCTTCCTGGTACCTTTTTGCGCGTTAAAGAACAGAGGACCAAAAGCACTGGCGAAGGACTAGAACCATCAAGAATTTAAGATCACTGATCTGAAAGACACTGTTGAAAAGTGTAATCTATATTGACACCATTTGTGATAGAAGGTATATTTATGAGTAGACTCTACCATAGTAGACAGGGAGGTTCCCGAGTGTTTGACTCATATACACTTCTTTTGATTACAGGGAATTTCCTCTATTACAGACCGAGAATCATACACCAACAACACAGCAAATATAGAAGAGTAGCTTATGCTCCTGCTATAGCTGGTAGGGAGATTGAACCCTAGAGAGCTAATAGAAATTGTGTGATAGCATAGTAGACTGTATATTTATGTCCTCTTCCCTTCTGTGTATTAGGCACCCACTCGGCAGTCAGGAACAGCCACAACAGAAGATTCCTGGTAGCAGCACGAGGGTGGTAGCTGAAGAAGGAGTGTCTCTTCTCTGTCCCATTCCCCTTTCCCCCCTATTGGTGACGTTGCTCTGTGAGAAGCGCGGCGGCACCGGTGGGCGGGCATTGGGATCTGCGTCGTTCTGCTTCTGCGAAGACTACTGGGTTCTTTACAGTTTGAAGTGCCCACGGAGCTTCTTCGCCCAGGCAGAATGGCAGAAGGATTAAATTTAAAGAAGTTAGGGGAAATGCTCGTAGGCATTCAGAGAGAGATTGGGGCACCTAGGGAGGAAAATAAAATTTTTAAACAAGAGTTAATAGCTTCACGTCACGAGACCATGTTATTATCACAAAAGGTAGATGGGTTGGCCATGGGAGACCCAGTTCCCACTTCCTCTACCTCAGCCAAAACTTCAGCAGAATCCGACCCAAGAACTGTAGCACAAGTAATTCATTCAGTATCCCCATTAATCCCTCTAGCGGCCCCAGAAAGGTTTCAAGGGGATCCCCAGAAGGCCCAATTATTTTTGACACAGTGTTCATTACATTTTATGTGCCGTCCCACTTTATTTCCAGATGCACAGTCGCGTGTAGCATTTATTCTGTCCTATTTGGGGGGAGATGCTGCAAATTGGGCAATGCCATTGGTATCAAGAGATGATCCTTTCCTTTATGATTTTGATTTATTTAAAACAGAATTTCTCAGGATTTTTGATAGAAGGAGAATATCCCAGGCCACCGATAATGAATTACTAGAACTTCGTCAAGGTACAAGAGACCTGATTTCTTATTTGACTCAATTTAACAAATTGATTATTGAAACAGACTGGCCAGAGGAAAAGAGGGCTGCCCTCTTTTATCGTGGACTAAGAGATGAAATCAAAGATACGTTGGCACAAATCCCTAACCGCCCTACTGAGTTCTCAGCTTTAGTGGATTTGGTTTTGGAAATTGATTTTCGCAATTCAGAACGGAAGGGTGAAAAGAAGAAAGATTTTAAGATGGGTTTTACTCGCTTTGATAGAATTAAATCTGAAGGAGGGAAAGTCACGGGATCAAATACTGATGTGGAACCAATGCAGATTGGAACAGTTCGCGGCCCCCTAAGTAAAGAAGAAAAAGAGCAGCGGAGGTTGAAGAAATTGTGCCTGTACTGTGGTGCGTCTGGACACTTCGTAAAGGAATGTCTTAAAAGGCCAAAGACCCCGGTGAAGGGAAACGCTTTAAACCATCAGTAGAAGGGGTCGCTCTGATGGCGAAAGAAGAAAAGACGATCCCAGATTCCCATTTGATCATCAACACCTTACAGACCTTGGCTCCTCATTTGATCTTGCATATGACACTTAAGTTTCGAAATCAAACCATCTTCGGGGTGGCCATAATGTTAGATTCGGGAGCTACTGGTAACTTCTGCGACATCAAATATGCTCAACGAATTGGAGTCCAAGCTATTCGTAAGGAAAGAAGTGAACCAGTTAGAGCAGTTGATGGTACTAATTTGTCCTCTGGCCCGATCACTAGTCACACAGAGCCTTTGGAACTAATTCAACCTGATGGTCATCGAGAAATTCTGCAATTTAATCTTATTGATGCGCCCCAATTCCAACTTATCTTGGGACTGCCTTGGCTCACGATCCATAATCCTACCATCGACTGGGAGAATAGAACAGTGAAGATGCAATCCACCTTTTGTTCAGAGCATTGTTATCGCCCTACAGATGAGAATCCAGAACCCTCACAGGCCTCGTTGTTATCGTTTGGAGAACAGTCGATTGGGGTGATTGACTCGATGGAAATTCCAATGGAATATCAAGAGTTTGAGGAAGTGTTTAGTGAACTAGAGGCGGAACACTTACCTCCACATCGTCCCTATGATTGTGTTATCGACCTGGAACCTGGAGCGGCGCTTCCTTGTAGCAGGATCTACGCTCTAACGGAAGCTGAAAACCATCATCTTAAGGAATATCTAAATCGTTACTTGGCGAATGGGTTTATAAGACCCTCCCAATCTCCGGTCTCATCCCCATTATTTTTTTTTCCCAAGAAAGAAGGATCTTTAAGAACTTGCATTGACTATCGAGCATTGAATCGAGTTACTGTCAAAAATCGTTATCCTCTTCCGCTAATTTCAGTATTATTGGACCAAATCAAGGAGGCCCGAATTTTTACTAAACTAGATCTGCGGGGGGCCTACCATTTGGTGCGTATGAAGGAGGGTCATGAGTGGAAGACTGCTTTCAGAACGAAGTTTGGATTGTTTGAATACCGAGTGATGCCCTTTGGTCTCTGCAATGCTCCCGCAGTATTCCAACATTTCATCAATGAAGTAATGGGAGACTTGATCGACAAGATTGCAGTCATTTATTTGGATGACATCTTAATCTACTACAAAGATCCTCAGGACCACCCGGGGCATGTTAGAATGGTGCTGGAACGTCTTCGCACTCACCGCCTATACGTTAAGTTAGAGAAATGTGTTTTCAGCTCTACTAGAGTGGAATTTTTAGGATTCATTTTATCCTCACAAGGCATAACCATGGACCCCGGAAAGGTGCGAGCAGTGGAGAGTTTGCCTTCCCCAAAAGATGTCAAAGAAATTCAGAGGTTCCTTGGGTTTGCAAACTTTTATCGGCGGTTTATTCAAGGATTCTCAAAATTGATTGTTCCCATCACTCGTTTATTAAAGAAAGGAGTGAAGTTCCAATGGACCGCAGAAGCCGAGGAAGCGTTCGTATGCCTAATGAAAAGTTTCACTACAGCCCCAATCTTGTTACATGTAGATCCCACAGAACCCTTCTTTGTGGAAGCAGACGCTTCCGACCAAGCTATTGGAGGGGTACTTTCACAGCGGCATCGGAATACGGGACAGCTGCATCCAGTAGCATATCGATCACGAAAGTTGAGTCCAGCTGAAATCAACTACACAATAGCTGAAAAAGAACTTCTGGCTGTAAAAGATGCCTTCGAAGATTGGAGACATTATTTATTGGGGGCTAAACATACTGTTACCGTATTCTCTGATCATAAGAACCTTCAATTTTTGAAGACTGCAAAGACCCTAACTCCAAGACAGTTGCGCTGGTCATTATACTTTGCTGACTTCGATTTTGTCATTACATATCGTCCTGGAAACAAGAATGGAAAAGCGGATGCTTTATCCCGATTACAGACTGAAGAGTGCGAGCATTCTGTGGAACCACAGCCAATCATTCCGGATTCTAAAATCTCTGTACCATTTCATGCGACGATTTCCAAGCAGAAGTTAGAAGTTGCTTAACTACAGAAGAAATGACACTTTGGGCATCTCAGGGAACTGAAAGAAA
This sequence comes from Triturus cristatus, assembly GCF_964204655.1. Classification (NCBI taxonomy): domain Eukaryota; kingdom Metazoa; phylum Chordata; class Amphibia; order Caudata; family Salamandridae; genus Triturus; species Triturus cristatus. Next base: position 751,372,600 of record NC_140587.1, read on the forward strand.
AATAAAAGATCAATTACCCTATTTCAAAGAAGCTTTGTATCTTCCTACTAAAACTTTACAAGAAAAGGCGCTTCAAGTGTGTCATGATCAGCCCTTAGCTGGACATAAGGGAATCTCTAAAACATTAGATTTGGTACAGCGTTATTTTTGGTGGCCTGGGTTATCCTCACATGTGAAACAATATGTCCAGACATGTGACTTGTGTGCCCGAAGTAAACCCAGTCGACAGGCTCCACAGGGAATGTTACGACCCTTGCCTACTCCCTCCCATCCCTGGCATACAGTAACAATGGATTTAACTGTAGAATTACCCTTGAGTCATGGATACAATACTATCTTGGTTTTTGTAGATACCTTCACAAACATGAGCCACTTTATTCCATTAATGGGAGTACCTTCAGCAAAAGAATTGGCACAATTGTTTAGTGAACACATAGTGAAATTGCATGGGGTACCCAAAATGGTAATTTCAGATCGGGGTACTCAGTTTGTGTCCCGCTTTTGGAAGGCCTTCTTACATGGTTTAGGAGTTGAGCCTAGATATTCTACCAGTTATCATCCTGAGACTGATGGCCAAACGGAGAGGACTAATCAGGAGCTGGAGCAATATCTTCGTTTGTTCCTCATGGATCGGGGTGGGGAATGGTCAGAATTGTTGTGGATGGCTGAATTCGCATTTAATAATGCGAAAAATGTGTCCACAGGTTACTCTCCTTTTTATTTGAATTATGGCCGTCACCCTAATCCTTTTCACACACAGGAAGAGTTACAAGTTCCAGCAGTGGGAAACTTAATGAAAGATTTGGCTCTTCTCCATAAATCTGCAGAGTCTAATTTAACTAAGGCAAAGCTTACATATAAAAGATATGCAGACAGACATCGAAAACCAGCACCAAAGTATCAAGTGGGAGATCAGGTTTGGTTATCCTCTGGCAATTTGCATTTAAAAGGTAATCGAAAATTTCAGCCCCGCTTTGTAGGCCCTTATGCCATTGAACAAATATTGGGACCAGTCACAGTGAAACTGAAATTGCCTCCCAAGTTAGGTATCCATCCTATCTTCCATGTTTCCCTTTTGAAGAAAGTTGCACCACATATGAGAGTGTCAAAACCCCCAGAACCTCTAGAGATCAATGGACAGCCTGAATATATTGTAAAAGACATTTTAGATTCCAAACTGACTAAAGGAAAGCTGTTCTACTTGATCGATTGGAAAGGGTATGGCCCAGAGGATAGATCATGGGAACCAGCTGATAATGTTCATGCCCCTCAGTTAAGAAGACAATTCCATTCACGACACCCTTTCAAACCCAGACCGATAAATCGGTCCTTGAGAGGGGGTACTGTCAGGAAATTCATGGTTGCCACTGTGATGAATCAGAATCCATGCAATACATTGAAAAAGGCGAGAGTCATTGTCAAACCTTGTTTGGTTAATTTTTGGTATTATTTAGAGTAGGCAATTGCACATTACAAGATGGCCGCTGCATTAGTCATAGTTATCATCGCACCTGAAAACACCTGTACAGTTTAGTGGTTAAGGGAAGTGCGCGCGGTCACTACTGCGCACTTCAACTGAAGTTTGTTTTGAGTTCACACGTACCTGCCGTTTCTCCTCAGATATTGAATAGGAGAGTACGGTTTTGAACGGAGCAGTTCGTAGCGCGGGAATACGAAGATTCCCGCTTTCAGAATTTAACTGGTGAAGACGTCGTGGGAGAGTCCAGTCTCCCCTTTGTTTCCTGTGAGGGAAGTCTCTTCAGTTTTAGTCACCCGTCGTCTTCTCATCTCGTCAAGTTATTTCCACAAGAAGGTTTCCACTCGTTTTGCAACACTTCAAGAGAGAGTCCACGGAGTGTTGAACAGTTACCTGCAACTTCTCTTTCAAGTAAGACCCATCCAAGAGAGTAACGCTTGAAAATAAATGCCAAATGCCAGTTAGCAGAATTGTTTCCTACCTGGCGCTAAGGTCGCTCTGCAATTCCCTCTACTGCGCTTTACCTTTCCTTTCCTCCCTCTTTACCCTTCCTGGTACCTTTTTGCGCGTTAAAGAACAGAGACCAAAAGCACTGGCGAAGGACTAGAACCATCAAGAATTTAAGATCACTGATCTGAAAGACACTGTTGAAAAGTGTAATCTATATTGACACCATTTGTGATAGAAGGTATATTTATGAGTAGACTCTACCATAGTAGACAGGGAGGTTCCCGAGTGTTTGACTCATATACACTTCTTTTGATTACAGGGAATTTCCTCTATTACAGACCGAGAATCATACACCAACAACACAGCAAATATAGAAGAGTAGCTTATGCTCCTGCTATAGCTGGTAGGGAGATTGAACCCTAGAGAGCTAATAGAAATTGTGTGATAGCATAGTAGACTGTATATTTATGTCCTCTTCCCTTCTGTGTATTAGGCACCAACTCGGCAGTCAGGAACAGCCACAACAGAAGATTCCTGGTAGCAGCACAAGGGTGGTAGCTGAAGAAGGAGTGTCACTTCTCTGTCCCATTCCCCTTTCCCCCCTATTGGTGACGTTGCTCTGTGAGAAGCGCGGCGGCACCGGTGGGCGGGCATTGGGATCTGCGTCGTTCTGCTTCTGCGAAGACTACTGGGTTCTTGACACCAGGATGACCTTACACAAGATAGGGAGTGCCACAAATCCGTTTTGTTTGAGAAAGTGTTGGGAGGAGGGTACATTCTATCATACCTTACGGCAATGTCCGCAGATAATGCCGTATTGAACAGCAGTGATGCGAACTATATCTCAAGTTGGTGAAGTTTCACATATACCGGAGCCCAAAAGATGCTTATTGAACATATGGGATTCCACGGATCTTACCCACGCAGCACAGGATTGGGTGACCCTCGTTATAATGGTAGCCAAACGCAATATAGCTAGATTATGGGGCTTGCGGTGCTCACCAAAGCTCCATGACTGGTGCACAGATATGGACGAGGCCATGGTGGCAGAAAAAGCAGTATATGTCCACCGGGGCTGTCCCCACAAATGGGAGAGAATATGGGGAGCGTGGAACAAATATAGGGGATATATTTGTACTCCGCCTATGACGGCATCAACTGAAGGTTATGAATGAAGGAGGTGGTGGGAAATCAGGGGATTCATAACGATCAATCTCATGGTTACTATACTAACTGCATTATTGATGTGTATATGTCATCAGATTTTGTACCAAAGAAACAGTAATAATGTTTCAATTTGTACTGAGTCTTTAATCTACCCATTTATTAATAAACAGAATTTTTTTTTAAAAAGAAAGAAAACAAAGTAGCATAGAAGGCAGTGCTGGGGCAGGAACAAGAATTGAGCTAAGGCTCAGGAGTCAAGGTAGCACTGCAGACAGTGGTAATTCAGGAACAGGGAATTACTAAAGCTTCAGGAGTCAAGGTAGCACCGCAGACATTGCTGGTTCAGGAACAGCGAATTACTAAAGCTTCAGGAGTCAAGATAGCACTGCAGGCATTGCTAGCTCAGGAACACGGAATTACTGTCGTGGTCTGGTATATAACGAGAGCCACTAACCTGAAAGCCGGGTACAGCAGGAACGATGCTAGGTAATCTCCTCCCCTAAGAGGTGACACCTGCGCGTAGTTTATCTTTACGGCACAAATGACACCCCTACCGGGGAAGGGAAAAAAGGGACAAAGGAAACAAAAACAGAGTTGTCGCCTGCACTTCGGACCCACTTGGCAAGAAGGGTGATGTCTCTCTTCGGGCTTCTATCCCTATGCCCTGCAACGAGAATACAACATACATTCAGCAGGTTTCAAGGTCATGCACTTCCTAACCCCCTCCCCATCCTTAATCCACAGGTTGTCACTTACAATTGTAATAGCAGGGAGAAGGACGTGGCAACAGGCGACTTCTCAAAACAAATAACACCTCTATGGGAATGGTTCTATCAAGCAGTCTTGAAAATAGAGGTAAATGGATACTTATCCGTCCGTCGCGTGCCTGTCAGTTTATGCACCAACGTTGTTCAGTTTCATGCTGAAATCCGGCGCTATCATAAGCGTGCAATGTAATCCGCCTTCCAATCCTGGACCAAGGTTACGGCAATCTGGCAAGTGGAATACTGACGGGACACAGGGAAGCGTGATAGGGAGGAGTTCGAATCACCGCTGCAATGTCGCGTCGCTATGGTGGTCGGGAAAGAAACAGTGGCAAAAAAAGGTACTTCAGTCCTACACGGGACTTGGAGCCTCGGTGGGTTCAGAGCAATTAAAACGCTGAGAGAATGTGTTCCAGAATAGTGACGATACACCCCCATACTTCCGCATCTGGGAATGGAAGGCAACGGCGTAGTGGGTGGAGCTGGGTGCATGCGCAACGCTCTCCTTCGTCTCAAAGAGCCTGCGTCGGTCCCCGGTTGACATGCGAGCGTCTCGCTGGTTCTCTTCGGGGAGTGTGAGCGATGATCTCTTTCTCTCTGGATAAAGTCCGTAACGGCTTTGGAACGTTGCAGGCGTCGCGGTGCTTCCGCGCTGAGGAGAATATACGGGTCTCTCCTTCTGTTGGTTTAGAATTTAGTATCCAACCTCGGAGTAGGAACTACGTGACTTCTTGGCAGGTCTCTGGAACTTGAGTGACAAGCACCGGTTCACGTGGGGGCGGGGCTTATATAATGAATGCAGTTCTTCCCCAGTGCACCTTGGGAACTGTAGTTTATAAGCCCCTCTGTCATACATTCTCATTCCATACCTGCTCTACGGCGCCTCCTCTGCTGGGCCATGACAGTACCCCCTCTCAATGTCCGACGTCTCGGCGGACCTCCTGGCTTAGAAGGGTGTTGGGCATGAAAACGTCTCACCAGACTGGGGCAATGTAGGTTGTTCTTAGGTTCCCAGGATCTATCTTCCGGTCCATAACCCTTCCAGTCTACTAAGTAGTGGATCTGACCTCGCAGTACCTTGGAATCTAAAATAGCCTGTACCTCATATTCTTCCTCCCCTTCTACGTCTATTGCTGGGCGTCTAATGGGAAGGCGTGTACTGGCGCGGCAAGGTTTCAGAAGGGACACATGAAACACCGGGTGGATATGCCACGGGGGTGGCAATGTGAGTTTCATGGCCACAGGGTTAATGATTATGCTAATAGGGTAAGGACCTATATATTTGGGTTGTAGCCTATTGTTTCCCTTGAGCCGCAAATGTTTTGTGCCCAACCAGACTTTATCACCTACAGAGTATGTGGGTTCTGGGGTCCGTTTCCTATCTGCCTGTGATGTATCTCTTGCTCAAGCTTCTTCAAGATGTACCTTAGCTGTGTCTAACACGGTTTTGAGGTGTGCGTGGTGTTCTTGAATGGAAGGGAGTTTTGAGATAATGGGATTGTCAAAAGGTAGCATGTTGGGGTGGAAGCCAAAAAGACAAAAGAACGGAGAGCATCCCAAGGATGAATGGGTTGCATTATTGTACGCAAACTCAGCAGTCCATAGGAGTGTACTCTATTCGTCGGCATGCATCAGGGTGAAACATCTGAGATATTGCTCCAAGGTTTGATTAAGCCTTTCAGTATTCCCATCTGTTTGGGGATGATAACTAGTTGATAGTCTAGCGTCCACTTTCATTATTGTACACAGTTCCTTCCAGAATCTGGAAGTGAATTGGTTCCCTCGGTCAGTGATAATGACGGCTGGTACTCCATGTAACTCAATCACCTGTTGTAGGAAGATGTCAAGACTGCTGCACCAATTATCTTCACGGAGGCAGAATGATGCTAGCTCCCCTTGCCCCTTCTCCGGAACACACTGCGTATGAGCAGCTGCTCCAGATGGGGGGAAAGGGGAATGGGACAGAGAAGAGACACTCGTGCTGGCCTGGACTCCCTCCTCAGTCAGGTGACGATTTCCGGAGGATTCCTAATGCACAGATGGGAACATCATTTCAATTTTATGCCTCGACTTACCCCCTAATCTCTACGGTTCCAGTTTTATTTTCCCCTTCCCCCCCTTTGCCTAACAGGTGTCTGCAGGAGTTTTGCTTCTCTTCTTATGACCAGAGGTCCACTTCTGATTAGACTAAGTGGATGACCTAATGCACAGAGGGATAAATACAGGTTAAGTGATCCTATGCTAAATCTCTAATGCTCTCTGCTTACAGTATACTTCCTTCTCTTCCCTCTCTCTTACCTATTCTCTGATCTTCCTATCGTTACCTCCTTCTGTTAATACTTGGTGTAGTCCAAAAGATGAAAGTTTAGTTCAGGAGAGGTTTCGCTTTTGAATGATTATCCCTGCTCCACTGTAGCTCTGCTTCACGGCTTGAAATCGCGCAAAAAGGGACAAGGAAGGAAAACAGTAAGGAAAGAATAGGGAAAGCGCAAGGGAGGCAAGGAATTCCGTGCAGCAGGCGTAAGCACTTTTCAGTCAAGAACTAGGAATGCGCTGCAACAACAGTCTAGTGCTTACTTGCTTCTTGTTACAACTGGTTGGCTGACAAACTTCAGTCTCCTTCTCTCGACGGTAAGCCTACCGGAGTAAAGGAGACACGAGATATCTTGTTCTCAGTAGTACGACGATATTCTGTATTTCTGGATTCCGCTACCTCTTCTGCAGCTAGAGGGGTTAACGGAGTTCTCTGACTGGAAACTCTTTTCTCTTGACGTGCTCATTCACGACCTCCCCCTACATGAGTGTAGGTCTGGGGACAAGAGTCCCTACCGCGTGGTTACACGCGAAGGTACAAAAACAGACGCTCTGACTAGAATACCTGAGAGCCTTCCGCAAACACAACCTCTCTCAGACTTAGGCGAATTGAAGTGCGCAGTGGAACGTTCTTCCACGGCGCGCGAAATCTCACTTCCCGCGAGACTTTCAACTCCCTTCAATACTGGGGTAAACTAGGCGGCCATCTTGTAACGGTCGACCTACAAGGAACAGCAGACCAACAGTTGCAAAGAGAAGGCTTCACGATGACTCGATGTCTTTTCAGAGAGTGATTACTTAGAGTCATGGCGTTCACATAGTTCCTGACAGTACCCCCTCTCAAGGACCGATCCATCGGTCTCGGTTTCAGAGGATGCTGCGTATGGAATCTTCTTATCAGTTTGGGAGCATGAACATTCTCAGCTAGTTCCCAAGACCTTTCTTCGGGTCCATAACCTTTCCAGTCTATCAAGTACCAGAACTTTCCCCTACTCTCCTTTGAATCCAGAACCCCTTTTACTTCATACTCTACATGTTCGCCCAACATCAGAGGGGGTGGAGGTTTCTGTAATCGGAGATTAGAAACTGTTTTCTTCAAAAGGGACACATGGAACACGGGGTGGATCTTTAACTGAGTAGGTAATTTCAGTTTGACAGTGACTGGACCCAGTATTTGTTCAATTGGAAATGGGCCTATGAAACGAGGCTGAAATTTTCTATTTCCCTTCAGTCTAAGATGTCGTGAGGACAACCATACGGAATCTCCTACTTGATACTGGGGTGCCTTTCGCCTGTGCTTATCTGCCTGTCTCTTGTAGCCCTCCTTAGCCTTCAATAAATTGGACTCTGCTGACTTACGAGCTGAATTTAAATCTGACAAATTGTTGACTGCTGGAACCCTAAAATCTCCTTGACTACAGAAAGGATTTGGGTGCTGCCCATAGTTTAGGATGAAGGGAGAATATCCTGTGGAAACATTTTTTGCATTGTTATGTGCAAACTCCGCCATCCATAACATTTCTGACCACTGGCCACCCCGATCCAGAAGGAACAGACGTAAATACTGTTCCAACTCTTGATTCACCCTCTCCGTCTGGCCATCTGTTTCGGGGTGATAACTGGTAGAATGTCTGACCTCCACTCCCAATCCTTTCAAAAATGCCTTCCAAAAGTGGGACACAAATTGGGGACCTCTGTCGGAAATGACAATCTTTGGGACACCATGAATCCTCACTATGTTTTCCCGAATGAGTCTGGCTAACTCGGCAGCTGAAGGAACCCCTTTTACTGGTATGAAATGACTCATCTTGGTAAAGGTGTCGACCACCACCAATACTGTGTTATACCCCTTACTCAAAGGAAGGTCGGTAATCAAATCCATTGTAATAGTATGCCAAGGTTGATTGGGTGTGGGTAGGGGTTGCAAATACCCTTGAGGAGCCTGCCTATTCGATTTTCCCCTGGCACAGAGTTCACAGGCTGCCACATACTCTTTAATCTGAGAATTCATGTTGGGCCACCAAAAATATCTCTGAATTAGGTCAATCGTTTTCGAGATTCCCTTATGGCCTGCTAGAGGATGGTCATGGCAGTCTTTCAACACTAGTTCTTGAATTTTAGTAGTTGGTAGATACAGCGCTCCCTTTCGATACGGTAACGAATCCTTGATGATTCTGCCCTCTTCTTGACTAACCCACTCCGCCATTTCTGCTGCAGACATCTGTTTCCCGACTTCTTCTTTGAACTCAGCCAGAGATAAGGTGCACACAAATTTAGATGCTGGAATAATAGGCTGTGGAGTAACGGAATGTTCAGAACTTTCTGTTTGAATCCTGGACAAGGCATCTGCCTTACCATTCTTGTTTCCGGGTCGATAAGTAATCACAAAGTCAAAGTCTGCGAAGTACAAGGACCAACGCAACTGACGCGGAGTTAAAGTTCTTGCAGATTTGAGGAATTGGAGATTTTTATGATCAGTATACACGGTTATAGTGTGTCTCGCCCCCAGTAGATGATGCCTCCATTCCCCAAACGCATCCTTTACTGCTAACAGTTCTTTTTCGGCAATGGTATAGTTAATCTCAGCAGGATTTAATTTTCGAGAGTGATATGCCACTGGATGTAGCTGTCCAGTTGATTTGTGGCGTTGGGACAAGACCCCCCCTACTGCTTGATCTGAAGCGTCGGCTTCCACAAAGAAGGGTTCAGTGGAATCCGCATGGAGTAAAATAGGCGCAGTAGTAAAACTGTTTTTGAGGAAACGAAAAGCTTGTTCAGCCTCTTCTGACCACTGGAACTTCACTCCTTTCTTGAGTAGTCTGGTAATTGGAATGATTTTCTGAGAAAATCCCTGGATAAATCGTCGATAGAAATTAGCGAATCCTTGATATCTTTGGGGGAAGGCCAATCGGCAACTGCTTGCACCTTTTTCTTCTCCATTGTAATGCCTCCAGGAGACAGCACAAATCCCAAGAATTCCACAGTCTGTACACTGAAGGCACACTTTTCCAGTTTTACATATAGTTTGTGCTTATGTAGTCTTTCAAGAACTGTTTTGACATGCTGAGGATGTTCCTGAGGATCCTTAGAATAAATCAAGATGTCATCCAAATATACTACAGCAATTCGATCCACCAAATCATTCATGATGTCATTTATAAAGTGCTGAAAGGCCGCCGGGGCATTACATAAACCAAATGGCATCACTTGGTACTCAAAGAGCCCATACTTGGTCCTGAAAGCAGTCTTCCATTCGTGACCTTCCTTCATGCGAATAAGATGGTAAGCACCACGAAGGTCCAATTTAGTGAAGATCTTGGCGTCCTTCAGCTGATCTAAAAGGTCCGAAATTAAGGGCAGAGGATAACGGTTCTTAACCGTGACCCGATTGATTGCTCGATAGTCAATACATGTCCTCAGCGATCCCTCCTTCTTAGGAATGAAAAAAAGTGGGGATGACACTGGGGACTGGGATGGTCTGATAAATCCATTAGCCAGATAACGGTCCAGGTATTCTTTTAGATAGCTGTTCTCGGCTTCTGTCAAGGCATAAATCCGACTACATGGTAGCATGGCCCCTGGTTCCAGGTCAATGGTACAGTCAAAGGGACGGTGTGGTGGGAGCCTCTCTGCCTCTTGCTCGCTGAAAATTTCTTGGAATTCTTGGTATTCTATTGGAATCTTCGGGGTGTTGACCACTCCGATAGCTCCTCCACCAAACGATAACAAAGTGGATAAAGAAGGCTCCAAGGCAGAAGTAGGATCAACAAAACAGTGTTCCGTACAGAATGACGAGTCCATCTCCACAATGCGATCCTCCCAATTGATTGTAGGATTATGCAAGGAGAGCCAAGGAAGCCCCAAAATGATCTGAAATTGTGGAGCATCAATCAAGTTGAATTGAATGGTCTCACGGTGACCATTGGATTGAATTAATTCCAATTCTTCAGTGTGATGGGTAATTGGGCCAGAAGAGAGATTAGTTCCATCGACTGCTCGAACTGATTCTTTACATTCCTTGCGAATTGCTTGAATCCCCATCTCATTTGCGTACTTGATATCACAGAAGTTGCCCGTGGCTCCAGAATCAATCATAATGGCCACACCAGAAATCTCCTGTTCTCGAAACTTAAGAACCATTGATAAAATCAAATGCGGGGTCTGAGTCTGCAAGGTGTTCATGATATGATGAATCTTTGGAGCCGAATCTACATCTTTCACCACCTGAGCGACTCCGCCTACAGATGGTTTTACAAGTTTCCCGAATTGGACAGCTTAGGCTTTTTTGGGCACTCTCTCACAAAATGCCCCGCTCCTCCACAGTACATACACAGTTTCTTTAACCTCCTCTGTTCTTTCTCTTCTTTGCTGAGGGGCCCACGAATTGACCCAATCTGCATTGGTTCACTTTCTGCACCTCCACCCGGAGATTTGCCAACTTCTGCTCTTGTTCGCTCGAATCGTGGGAAACTCCAACGAAAATCCTTGGTCTTCTTTTCTCCTCTTCTCTCTGAACTTCTAAAGTCGATCTCTAAAACCAAATCCACTAATTCAGAGTAGTTGGTGGGTCGATTAGGAATTTGTGCCAAGGTGTCTTTTATATCATCCCTCAACCCCCGATAAAATAAGGCTGCTCTTTTCTCCTCAGGCCAATTAGTCTCTACTAATAATTTATTGAATTGTGTTAGATAGGTGATTAAATCCCTATTCCCTTGGCGCAATTCTAATAATTCATTATCCGTAGCCTGGGACACTCTACGTCTATCAAAAATCCTAAGGAATTCTGCTTTAAAATTGTCCAAATTATACAAAAAGGGGTCATCTCGGGCAACTAAGGGCATAGCCCAATTTGCTACATCCCCTCCCAGGTAGGATAAGATAAACGCAACCCGTGACTGAGCATCAGGAAAGAGATTTGCCCGACACATGAAGTGTAAAGAACACTGTGTGAGAAAGAGTTGGGCCTTTTGGGGATCTCCACTGTATCTTTCTGGGGGAGCTAAAGGAATAATGGGAGAAACCGAATGGACCACCTGAGCTACTGTGTGAGGGTCTTGATGTGGGAGTGAACTACTTGAAAGTTTTTGAGCAGGTGACGCCCTGGCAGAAATTTCACTAACTCTCTGAGCTAATTGAATTGTTTCCTGTCTAGACATTACTACATCTTGTCTTAAGGTCTTATTCTCATCCTTCAGGACCCCTAGATCTCTCTGAATTCCCTCCAACATTTCTCCCAAAGCTTTTAAACTAAACCCCTCCGCCATTCTACCCGGGTGAAGAACACTCTTTTAGGGCACTTCAATCTGTCAAGACTGCGGCACCAATTATCTTCACGGAGGCAGAATGATGCTAGCTCCCCTTGCCCCTTCTCCGGAACACACTGCGTATGAGCAGCTGCTCCAGATGGGGGGAAAGGGGAATTGGACAGAGAAGAGACACTCGTGCTGGCATGGACTCCCTCCTCAGTCAGGTGACGATTTCCGGAGGATTCCTAATGCACAGATGGGAACATCATTTCAATTTTATGCCTCGACTTACTCCCCTAATCTCTACGGTTCCAGTTTTATTTTCCCCTTCCCCCCCTTTGCCTACCAGGTGTCTGCAGGAGTTTTGCTTCTCTTCTTATGACCAGAGGTCCACTTCTGATTAGACTAAGTGGATGACCTAATGCACAGAGGGATAAATACAGGTTAAGTGATCCTATTCTAAATCTCTAATGCTCTCTGCTTACAGTATACTTCCTTCTCTTCCCTCTCTCTTACCTATTCTCTGATCTTCCTATCGTTACCTCCTTCTGTTAATACTTGGTGTAGTCCAAAAGATGAAAGTTTAGTTCAGGAGAGGTTTCGCTTTTGAATGATTATCCCTGCTCCACTGTAGCTCTGCTTCACGGCTTGAAATCGCGCAAAAAGGGACAGGGAAGGAAAACAGTAAGGAAAGAATAGGGAAAGCGCAAGGGAGGCAAGGAATTCCGTGCAGCAGGCGTAAGCACTTTTCAGTCAAGAACTAGGAATGCGCTGCAACAACAGTCTAGTGCTTACTTGCTTCTTGTTACAACTGGTTGGCTGACAAACTTCAGTCTCCTTCTCTCGACGGTAAGCCTACCGGAGTAAAGGAGACACGAGATATCTTGTTCTCAGTAGTACGACGATATTCTGTATTTCTGGATTCCGCTACCTCTTCTGCAGCTAGAGGGGTTAACGGAGTTCTCTGACTGGAAACTCTTTTCTCTTGACGTGCTCATTCACGACCTCCCACTACATGAGTGTAGGTCTGGGGACAAGAGTCCCTACCGCGTGGTTACACGCGAAGGTACAAAAACAGACGCTCTGACTAGAATACCTGAGAGCCTTCCGCAAACACAACCTCTCTCAGACTTAGGCGAATTGAAGTGCGCAGTGGAACGTTCTTCCACGGCGCGCGAAATCTCACTTCCCGCGAGACTTCCAACTCCCTTCAATACTGGGGTAAACTAGGCGGCCATCTTGTAACGGTCGACCTACAAGGAACAGCAGACCAACAGTTGCAAAGAGAAGGCTTCACGATGACTCAATGTCTTTTCAGAGAGTGATTACTTAGAGTCATGGCGTTCACATAGTTCCTGACAGTACCCCCTCTCAAGGACCGATCCATCGGTCTCGGTTTCAGAGGATGCTGCGTATGGAATCGTCTTATCAGTTTGGGAGCATGAACATTCTCAGCTAGTTCCCAAGACCTTTCTTCGGGTCCATAACCTTTCCAGTCTATCAAGTACCAGAACTTTCCCCTACTCTCCTTTGAATCCAGAACCCCTTTTACTTCATACTCTACATGTTCGCCCAACATCAGAGGGGGTGGAGGTTTCTGTAATCGGAGATTAGAAACTGTTTTCTTCAAAAGGGACACATGGAACACGGGGTGGATCTTTAACTGAGTAGGTAATTTCAGTTTGACAGTGACTGGACCCAGTATTTGTTCAATTGGAAATGGGCCTATGAAACGAGGCTGAAATTTTCTATTTCCCTTCAGTCTAAGATGTCGTGAGGACAACCATACGGAATCTCCTACTTGATACTGGGGTGCCTTTCGCCTGTGCTTATCTGCCTGTCTCTTGTAGCCCTCCTTAGCCTTCAATAAATTGGACTCTGCTGACTTACGAGCTGAATTTAAATCTGACAATAAATTGTTGACTGCTGGAACCCTAAAATCTCCTTGACTACAGAAAGGATTTGGGTGCTGCCCATAGTTTAGGAAGAAGGGAGAATATCCTGTGGAAACATTTTTTGCATTGTTATGTGCAAACTCCGCCATCCATAACATTTCTGACCACTGGCCACCCCGATCCAGAAGGAACAGACGTAAATACTGTTCCAACTCTTGATTCACCCTCTCCGTCTGGCCATCTGTTTCGGGGTGATAACTGGTAGAATGTCTGACCTCCACTCCCAATCCTTTCAAAAATGCCTTCCAAAAGTGGGACACAAATTGGGGACCTCTGTCGGAAATAACAATCTTTGGGACACCATGAATCCTCACTATGTTTTCCCGAATGAGTCTGGCTAACTCGGCAGCTGAAGGAACCCCTTTTACTGGTATGAAATGACTCATCTTGGTAAAGGTGTCGACCACCACCAATACTGTGTTATACCCCTTACTCAAAGGAAGGTCGGTAATCAAATCCATTGTAATAGTATGCCAAGGTTGATTGGGTGTGGGTAGGGGTTGCAAATACCCTTGAGGAGCCTGCCTATTCGATTTTCCCCTGGCACAGAGTTCACAGGCTGCCACATACTCTTTAATCTGAGAATTCATGTTGGGCCACCAAAAATATCTCTGAATTAGGTCAATCGTTTTTGAGATTCCCTTATGGCCTGCTAGAGGATGGTCATGGCAGTCTTTCAACACTAGTTCTTGAATTTTAGTAGTTGGTAGATACAGCGCTCCCTTTCGATACGGTAACGAATCCTTGATGATTCTGCCCTCTTCTTGACTAACCCACTCCGCCATTTCTGCTGCAGACATCTGTTTCCCGACTTCTTCTTTGAACTCAGCCAGAGATAAGGTGCACACAAATTTAGATGCTGGAATAATAGGCTGTGGAGTAACGGAATGTTCAGAACTTTCTGTTTGAATCCTGGACAAGGCATCTGCCTTACCATTCTTGTTTCCGGGTCGATAAGTAATCACAAAGTCAAAGTCTGCGAAGTACAAGGACCAACGCAACTGACGCGGAGTTAAAGTTCTTGCAGATTTGAGGAATTGGAGATTTTTATGATCAGTATACACGGTTATAGTGTGTCTCGCCCCCAGTAGATGATGCCTCCATTCCCCAAACGCATCCTTTACTGCTAACAGTTCTTTTTCGGCAATGGTATAGTTAATCTCAGCAGGATTTAATTTTCGAGAGTGATATGCCACTGGATGTAGCTGTCCAGTTGATTTGTGGCGTTGGGACAAGACCCCCCCTACTGCTTGATCTGAAGCGTCGGCTTCCACAAAGAAGGGTTCAGTGGAATCCGCATGGAGTAAAATAGGCGCAGTAGTAAAACTGTTTTTGAGGAAACGAAAAGCTTGTTCAGCCTCTTCTGACCACTGGAACTTCACTCCTTTCTTGAGTAGTCTGGTAATTGGAATGATTTTCTGAGAAAATCCCTGGATAAATCGTCGATAGAAATTAGCGAATCCTTGATATCTTTGGGGGAAGGCCAATCGGCAACTGCTTGCACCTTTTTCTTCTCCATTGTAATGCCTCCAGGAGACAGCACAAATCCCAAGAATTCCACAGTCTGTACACTGAAGGCACACTTTTCCAGTTTTACATATAGTTTGTGCTTATGTAGTCTTTCAAGAACTGTTTTGACATGCTGAGGATGTTCCTGAGGATCCTTAGAAT
The DNA here is from genome assembly GCF_964204655.1 of Triturus cristatus. Classification (NCBI taxonomy): domain Eukaryota; kingdom Metazoa; phylum Chordata; class Amphibia; order Caudata; family Salamandridae; genus Triturus; species Triturus cristatus. The sequence continues at coordinate 751,387,643 of NC_140587.1, forward strand.
AAATCAAGATGTCATCCAAATATACTACAGCAATTCGATCCACCAAATCATTCATGATGTCATTTATAAAGTGCTGAAAGGCCGCCGGGGCATTACATAAACCAAATGGCATCACTTGGTACTCAAAGAGCCCATACTTGGTCCTGAAAGCAGTCTTCCATTCGTGACCTTCCTTCATGCGAATAAGATGGTAAGCACCACGAAGGTCCAATTTAGTGAAGATCTTGGCGTCCTTCAGCTGATCTAAAAGGTCCGAAATTAAGGGCAGAGGATAACGGTTCTTAACCGTGACCCGATTGATTGCTCGATAGTCAATACATGTCCTCAGCGATCCCTCCTTCTTAGGAATGAAAAAAAGTGGGGATGACACTGGGGACTGGGATGGTCTGATAAATCCATTAGCCAGATAACGGTCCAGGTATTCTTTTAGATAGCTGTTCTCGGCTTCTGTCAAGGCATAAATCCGACTACATGGTAGCATGGCCCCTGGTTCCAGGTCAATGGTACAGTCAAAGGGACGGTGTGGTGGGAGCCTCTCTGCCTCTTGCTCGCTGAAAATTTCTTGGAATTCTTGGTATTCTATTGGAATCTTCGGGGTGTTGACCACTCCGATAGCTCCTCCACCAAACGATAACAAAGTGGATAAAGAAGGCTCCAAGGCAGAAGTAGGATCAACAAAACAGTGTTCCGTACAGAATGACGAGTCCATCTCCACAATGCGATCCTCCCAATTGATTGTAGGATTATGCAAGGAGAGCCAAGGAAGCCCCAAAATGATCTGAAATTGTGGAGCATCAATCAAGTTGAATTGAATGGTCTCACGGTGACCATTGGATTGAATTAATTCCAATTCTTCAGTGTGATGGGTAATTGGGCCAGAAGAGAGATTAGTTCCATCGACTGCTCGAACTGATTCTTTACATTCCTTGCGAATTGCTTGAATCCCCATCTCATTTGCGTACTTGATATCACAGAAGTTGCCCGTGGCTCCAGAATCAATCATAATGGCCACACCAGAAATCTCCTGTTCTCGAAACTTAAGAACCATTGATAAAATCAAATGCGGGGTCTGAGTCTGCAAGGTGTTCATGATATGATGAATCTTTGGAGCCGAATCTACATCTTTCACCACCTGAGCGACTCCGCCTACAGATGGTTTTACAAGTTTCCCGAATTGGACAGCTTAGGCTTTTTTGGGCACTCTCTCACAAAATGCCCCGCTCCTCCACAGTACATACACAGTTTCTTTAACCTCCTCTGTTCTTTCTCTTCTTTGCTGAGGGGCCCACGAATTGACCCAATCTGCATTGGTTCACTTTCTGCACCTCCACCCGGAGATTTGCCAACTTCTGCTCTTGTTCGCTCAAATCGTGGGAAACTCCAACGAAAATCCTTGGTCTTCTTTTCTCCTCTTCTCTCTGAACTTCTAAAGTCGATCTCTAAAACCAAATCCACTAATTCAGAGTAGTTGGTGGGTCGATTAGGAATCTGTGCCAAGGTGTCTTTTATATCATCCCTCAACCCCCGATAAAATAAGGCTGCTCTTTTCTCCTCAGGCCAATTAGTCTCTACTAATAATTTATTGAATTGTGTTAGATAGGTGATTAAATCCCTATTCCCTTGGCGCAATTCTAATAATTCATTATCCGTAGCCTGGGACACTCTACGTCTATCAAAAATCCTAAGGAATTCTGCTTTAAAATTGTCCAAATTATACAAAAAGGGGTCATCTCGGGCAACTAAGGGCATAGCCCAATTTGCTACATCCCCTCCCAGGTAGGATAAGATAAACGCAACCCGTGACTGAGCATCAGGAAAGAGATTTGCCCGACACATGAAGTGTAAAGAACACTGTGTGAGAAAGAGTTGGGCCTTTTGGGGATCTCCACTGTATCTTTCTGGGGGAGCTAAAGGAATAATGGGAGAAACCGAATGGACCACCTGAGCTACTGTGTGAGGGTCTTGATGTGGGAGTGAACTACTTGAAAGTTTTTGAGCAGGTGACGCCCCGGCAGTAATTTCACTAACTCTCTGGGGCTAATTGAATTGTTTCCTGTCTAGACATTACTACATCTTGTCTTAAGGTCTTATTCTCATCCTTCAGGACCCCTAGATCTCTCTGAATTCCCTCCAACATTTCTCCCAAAGCTTTTAAACTAAACCCCTCCGCCATTCTACCCGGGTGAAGAACACTCTTTTAGGGCACTTCAATCTGTCAAGACTGCGGCACCAATTATCTTCACGGAGGCAGAATGATGCTAGCTCCCCTTGCCCCTTCTCCGGAACACACTGCGTATGAGCAGCTGCTCCAGATGGGGGGAAAGGGGAATTGGACAGAGAAGAGACACTCCTGCTGGCCTGGACTCCCTCCTCAGTCAGGTGACGATTTCCGGAGGATTCCTAATGCACAGATGGGAACATCATTTCAATTTTATGCCTCGACTTACTCCCCTAATCTCTACGGTTCCAGTTTTATTTTCCCCTTCCCCCCCTTTGCCTACCAGGTGTCTGCAGGAGTTTTGCTTCTCTTCTTATGACCAGAGGTCCACTTCTGATTAGACTAAGTGGATGACCTAATGCACAGAGGGATAAATACAGGTTAAGTGATCCTATTCTAAATCTCTAATGCTCTCTGCTTACAGTATACTTCCTTCTCTTCCCTCTCTCTTACCTATTCTCTGATCTTCCTATCGTTACCTCCTTCTGTTAATACTTGGTGTAGTCCAAAAGATGAAAGTTTAGTTCAGGAGAGGTTTCGCTTTTGAATGATTATCCCTGCTCCACTGTAGCTCTGCTTCACGGCTTGAAATCGCGCAAAAAGGGACAGGGAAGGAAAACAGTAAGGAAAGAATAGGGAAAGCGCAAGGGAGGCAAGGAATTCCGTGCAGCAGGCGTAAGCACTTTTCAGTCAAGAACTAGGAATGCGCTGCAACAACAGTCTAGTGCTTACTTGCTTCTTGTTACAACTGGTTGGCTAACAAACTTCAGTCTCCTTCTCTCGACGGTAAGCCTACCGGAGTAAAGGAGACACGAGATATCTTGTTCTCAGTAGTACGACGATATTCTGTATTTCTGGATTCCGCTACCTCTTCTGCAGCTAGAGGGGTTAACGGAGTTCTCTGACTGGAAACTCTTTTCTCTTGACGTGCTCATTCACGACCTCCCACTACATGAGTGTAGGTCTGGGGACAAGAGTCCCTACCGCGTGGTTACACGCGAAGGTACAAAAACAGACGCTCTGACTAGAATACCTGAGAGCCTTCCGCAAACACAACCTCTCTCAGACTTAGGCGAATTGAAGTGCGCAGTGGAACGTTCTTCCACGGCGCGCGAAATCTCACTTCCCGCGAGACTTCCAACTCCCTTCAATACTGGGGTAAACTAGGCGGCCATCTTGTAACGGTCGACCTACAAGGAACAGCAGACCAACAGTTGCAAAGAGAAGGCTTCACGATGACTCGATGTCTTTTCAGAGAATGATTACTTAGAGTCATGGCGTTCACATAGTTCCTGACAGAAGATCGTGGCGACTTCTGCTGCCGTGGGTAACTTGGGGAGTTCAATGAAGTGCCCCATCTTGGTTAGATGATCTATGATTACCAGAATTGTGTTGCTCTTACAACTAGGCGGCATTTCCACTATAAAATCCATGGCAATGGTATGCCAAGGAGCCGGTGGCGTGGGAATAGGTCTAAGGAGACCGCTGGGTCTTTGTTGGGAGGCCTTTGCCTGAGTGCAGACGGCGCAATCTGCCACATAGGTGGCGGTGTCTTGTCTTACTGTTTCCCACCAGAAAAAGCGTAACATTGCTTGTTCTGTTTTTTGTCTTCCGACATGACCGGCTAAGGTAGTGTTGTGGACCCAGTGTAACGCTTGTTCTTGCAACGCCTTTATTGTCGTGAAACAGTAGTCCTTCTTTGTGTGTTCTCCGTTGAGGCCCTTCTTGGACCCAGGCTGTCGTGTCCATAGTCTTCACGTGTCTTTTGACTTCGGCAAGGAAGAGCTGTGTGGAGATTGATGCCGTTGTCTGAGTAGGGAAGGTTGCCTTCTGCAAGATTATAGGAGGTTCTTCTTCTGTTTCCGATACTGAAGAACCCTCGAGTACTGGCCTTGATAAGGAATCTGCCTTTCCATTTTGTGGTCCTGGTCGATATTTAATAATGAAATCGAAATCCGCGAAAAACAGGGACCATCTTAGCTGTCGGGGTGTTAAGGCCCTGGCACTCTTCAAGAACAGTAGATTTCTGTGGTCGGTAAGATTTCGACGGTGTGTCTAGCCCCTAGTAGATGGTGTCTCCACTCCTCACAGGCGCGTTTTATGGCCAACAGTTCCTTGTCAGTGGTGCTGTAATTTATTTCGCAGCTTGTCAATTTCTTCGAAAAGAAGGCAACAGGGTGGAGTTGCCCGGTGTCCGGGTGTCGTTGAGAAAGATTCCTCCTAACGCGTAATAGGAAGCGTCCGTCTCTAGCATGAAGGGCAGGGAGGCATCCGGATGTCTTAAAATCGGAGCTCTGGAAAAACACCTTTTTAGGTCTTGAAAGGCTTCTTCAGCTTCAGCTGTCCACTTGAAGGTGGCTCCTTTCTTCAGTAGATATGTCATTGGTTGGATGCGGGTAGAGAAGTTTTGTATAAACCTTCTATAGATGTTCGCAAACCCCAAGAAACTCTGTAGGGCCTTGACACTAGAAGGTGACTTCCACTCTTGGATGGCCTGCGTTTTCTTTGTATCCATGCACACCCCATTGGGACCAATGACATACCCTAAGAATTCAACCTCTTGAGTGTGAAAGAAGCATTTCTCAAGTTTTGCGTAAAGTGAATAGCTCTGGAGTCTCTCCAATACCGCTGCTACATGGTGTGTGTGCTCCTCTAACGAAGAGGAGTAAATTAAAATGTCATCGATGTATACGATGCAGGATACATCTAGTAGGCCCCTCAATACTTCATCCATGAAGCACTGGAAGGCGGCAGGGGCTTTACAAAGACCAAAGGGCATGACTTGGTACTCGTATAAGCCAAACTTTGTTCTAAATGCCGTCTTCCACTCATCCCCCTGCCGCACTCTGACCAGATGATATGCTCCTCTGAGATCCAATTTCGTGAAGAATTTGGCTCCTTTCAATTGATCTAGCAATACCGGGATGAGGGGAAGGGGATACCTGTTCTTCTTGGTAATTCTGTTTAGGGCTCTATAATCTATACAGGCCCGTAATCCTCCTTCACGCTTCGGAATGAAAAATAAAGGAGATGACGCAGGAGAGGAGGAATGTCTAATGAATCCGTTGGACAGTAACAAACTAAGATATTGCTGTAGGTAGGTAGTTTCCGCTTCCGTAAGGGCATATATGCGGCTACACGGGATACTGGCCCCTGGTTCCAATTCAATAACGCAATCATAAGCCCTGTGCGGAGGTAGTTTATTGGCTTCTTGTTCATTGAACACGTCTTGATACTTCTGGTATTCGGGGGGTACCTGTGAAGTACATCCTATATTCGTGGAACAACTTCCGATAGCCAAGAATGCCGCGGGGTTGTCTTTCTTCGAAGGCTCTTCCTTTTGAACGAGAGTGCAGTGGTCTTTACAATAAGCCAAATTCAGGGATATTGTACGTGCGGCCCATTGGATAAGAGGGTCATGGAGGGTTAGCCAGGGCATCCCCAATATCAAGGTGAACTGAGGGGCGTCGATCAGATCGAATTGGATGGATTCACGGTGGTTTTCACCTACGGTCATTATGAGGGTTTGCGTGTTATATTCTACCGGCCCTGACATTAGATCTGTGCCATCCACGGCCTTCACCATCTCGGGGATAGACTTTTTTACTGTTTGAAAACCCATTTCTTTTGCATAGGTCTGATCCATAAAGTTACCGGTTGCACCAGAATCTAGTAAGGCGTGTACTGATACCACTCCGACCTCCGTAGCTGCTAGTTCCACACATACGTTCATATGAGCCACCGCACTTTGGATTGTATTGACGAGGGCAGGACAGACCTCTTTCTCCCAGGGTCTCAAACAAGGGGTCTGGTTCTTGTCTGAGCTCTCTAGTTTTCCGACGGTTCGAACAGGGTGTCTGTGGTGTTCACTTTTTGTGGGCCTTTTACGTCTCTGCACGGGGCCCGGGTTCTGGCCTTGCATTCTTTTATAAAATGCCCTGACTTTCCACAATAGAGGCACAAGCGTAGCTTCCTCGGTCTTTTCCGTTCTTCTTGATTTAGTGGGCCCCGGATACCACTTATTTGCATGGGTTCTACCCCGTCAACCACCGGGGAAGGAGCAGTGCTAATAGGGCGAGGTCACGGGGTAGCATAACGAGTTTCCATACGCGTTTTGTCCCCTCTTCTTTCTTGTAAGTGGTGATCCAATTGGACTGTGAGGTCGATGAGTTCATCGCAAGAGGTAGGGAGATGCACCACCTGCGCGAGGACATCTTTCAACTCGCTTCTTAACCCCTGGTAGTATAAGGACGTGCACTTCTCTTGAGGCCAATCCATTTCAGAAACTTGTCAATTAAACGAGGTAATATAAGTCAATAATTCTTGATTCCCCTGTTTCAAGGTAATTAGTTCGCGGTCTAGGAAGAGGGAGGGAGCCTTCCGGTCAAACAACTTGCGCATTTCCTCGCAGAAGGAGTCAAAATCTCTCAGGGCCGGGTCATTCCGTTCAATGAGGGGGAAGGACCAACTGGCAGCGTCGCCTCCCAGATAGGACATCACGAAGGCCGTTTTGGTCTGGTCATCTGGAAATACTGCAGGTTTGCACATGAAATGCAGCTTACACTGCCCCATGAAAATGCCAAATTTCTTTGGATCCTTAAAGAATCGCTCGGGGGGGGCTAAAGGCAAATGTGCTGGCTGAATGACCTGTATAGTAGAAGGTCCCACACTACCTCCTCCTGCCTGTGGGGTATGACCTGCATTGGGACTACTAGTGTTTGGCGGTGGTAGGGTCCATTGCCTAATGTACTGCGCTCCTCTCTGCTTGCTGGGACCTGGGCGAGATAACCCAGCTACATCTCGTCGCATAGTGCTCATCTCACTACGCAGTTCCAGCGCGTCCCCCTGAAACGCATCTACTTCCATCCTTAGGGCAGTCAGGGTTTCTAATACCGATGTTAGTACGGTGTTAGTGTCCATCGTTCAGGCTGTATATATCCGTGGGCTTGTCACTCTGTCGTGGTCTGGTATATAACAAGAGCCACTAACCTGAAAGCCGGGTACAGCAGGAACGATGCTAGGTAATCTCCTCCCCTAAGAGGTGACACCTGCGCGTAGTTTATCTTTACGGCACAAATGACACCCCTACCGGGGAAGGGAAAACAGGGACGAAGGAAACAAAAACAGAGTTGTCGCCTGCACTTCGGACCCACTTGGCAAGAAGGGTGATGTCTCTCTTCGGGCTTCTATCCCTATGCCCTGCAACGAGAATACAACATACATTCAGCAGGTTTCAAGGTCATGCACTTCCTAACCCCCTCCCCATCCTTAATCCACAGGTTGTCACTTACAATTGTAATAGCAGGGAGAAGGACGTGGCAACAGGCGACTTCTCAAAACAAATAACACCTCCATGGGAATGGTTCTATCAAGCAGTCTTGAAAATAGAGGTAAATGGATACTTATCCGTCCGTCGCGTGCCTGTCAGTTTATGCACCAACGTTGCTCAGTTTCATGCTGAAATCCGGCGCTATCATAAGCGTGCAATGTAATCCGCCTTCCAATCCTGGACCAAGGTTACGGCAATCTGGCAAGTGGAATACTGACGGGACACAGGGAAGCGTGATAGGGAGGAGTTCGAATCACCGCTGCAGTGTTGCGTCGCTATGGTGGTCGGGAAAGAAACAGTGGCAAAAAAAGGTACTTCAGTCCTACACGGGACTTGGAGCCTCGGTGGGTTCAGAGCAATTAAAACGCTGAGAGAATGCGTTCCGGAATAGTGACGATACACCCCCCTACTTCCGCATCTGGGAATGGAAGGCAATGGAGTAGTGGGTGGAGCTGGGTGCATGCGCAGCGCTCTCCTTCGTCTCGAAGAGCCTGCGTCGGTCCCCGGTTGACATGCGAGCGTCTCGCTGGTTCGCTTCGGGGAGTGTGAGCGATGATCTCTTTCTCTCTGGATAAAGCCCGTAACGGCTTTGGAACGTTGCAGGCGTCGCGGTGCTTCCGCGCTGAGGAGAATATACGGGTCTCTCCTTCTGTTGGTTTAGAATTTAGTATCCAACCTCGGAGTAGGAACTACGTGACTTCTCGGCAGGTCTCTGGAACTTTAGTGACAAGCACCGATTCACGTGGGGGGCGGGGCTTATATAATGAATGCAGTTCTTCCCCAGTGCACCTTGGGAACTGTAGTTTATAAGCCCCTCTGTCATACATTCTCATTCCGTACCTGCTCTACGGCGCCCCCTCTGCTGGGCCATGACAATTACTAAAGCTTCAGGAGTCAAGGTAGCACTGCAGGAAGTGCTAGTTCAAGGAAACAAGAATTAGCTACAGATCAGGCAACAAGGAGTCAAGAGAGCACTGCAAGCAGTGCAAATCAGGAACAAGAAATAGTTGAAGCCCAGGAACAGGAACAAAGAATAACTACAGGTCAGGAGCTCAGGAAACAAGGTAGCACTGCAGGCAGTGCTAATTCACGTACAAGGAATGGCTATAACTCAGGAACTCAGGAAACAAGGTAGCTGCTAATTCAGACACAAGGAGTAGCTATAGCTCAGGAATCAAGGAATATCAAAAGCTCAGGAAACAAGGATCGGTCTCACCGGAAAACAGCTGCAATGACCAACACAGGGCTAAGGGAGCTGGGGCTTAAAAGAGCTCACAGTATTCATGCGCATCAGGTGTGAGTAGGCTAGCAGAAGACAGTCACAGGTGAGCTGAATTCCTCCACCCATCCTTGACCTGCAGGGGTGGAGGCAAAGCAGTGAACAGGGGATTATAGGTAATGGAGTTTCCAGCATGAGCAGACTGGCTTCCGGCATGGATTGGGAATAGATGTCAATTCCTAAATGATGTCCAAATGCCTGGAAGTCCGGATATGCATACAGGGGAATATCTGGAAGCATATTAGAATTCTGTAAAGCCCCACAATTCGGCCCCCTGGTGGTGGGAACGAGAGCACAGTGAGTGAATCGTGACATAACTCTACTTGAATAAGCATTTAAGGAAGTGTATATATTTGAGGATTAATAGTCACTACAAACAATTAATATATTTACCCATTCAAAAAGAAAAAAAAATTGAAAAATAGAAATTTAAAAAAGAAAGTATTTTAAAATTAATTTTAAATTGAATAACATATGTTTAACAAATAATTATTAAATGAAACATATTTAACTTGAACAGTAAACTTATTTATTTTATTTATTGGTGTTTGTTGACCACAACATTCACCCGAATATATCTTTCCAGTTTAATCAACTGGAGAGAAAAAAGTGACATGTTTCAGACCCAACCAGTTACTAAACTTATAACGTCGTATAAACCACATCTTAATACCTTTCCTGATGCCCTCAGATATATACCTACCCATGTCTTTAGACATATATCTCAAATGTGCCCACTAAAGAAGGAAACTGAAAACTAAACTATGACATAGAATAATTATTTAAAAATAAAATCTGATGTATAATGCAACCTATAGATGTTTTTCCTGAATTACAAATTCATTAAAAAAACTCAATAAATCACATAACCAATTAAAATTTATATGAAAAATTATTTTATGTTTAAATATTAATTAAAAATGCAATTAATTGCCAATTTTAAAATGTCATTGTTTAATACGCTAATTGGTAATCTCAGTTTATACGTATAGTATTTTATTTAAAGTGTAAAGCAGAACCAACACAGTCCCCCAATAAACCCACACCCAAAACTAAAAAATTGATATATAATTGATAGAATTACAAAATATTTAATCAAATAAATAGCATATAAATGAATTAACACAAATTAATACATGCTTAAAAACAACCTACCTAACCAATCCCCCAATACACCTCACAACTCAATATTAAAATTTGCTAAACAAATAAAACATATATTAAACACTTTTGGCAACCTGGGAACAGAAGAGGAGAGGAAGTTTGCCCCAGAATACACCCAAGCACTCCACCTCCTAGAACTGCATAAATATGAATGCAATGAATTGTCATGAAGCAGATGGTGGGTGGGCATGTTCCCATTGCGGCATTTGTGAAAGAAAATGTTATGCTTATGCTAGTTCTGATTGTACAGTTATGTGCTTAATGACTCCGCACCAAACGGAGGAAAGCCAGCACTCAAAGGCACACAAAGCCCTGCAGGGGCCAAGCTGAGTACCTGATTCACGCCAGTCGGGTGCATTTAATAGTGACACATAGCCCACAGTGCAGGATGCGCCCGGCTACATGTACGGGGAAAGACTGGGCCAGAAGCGGGCCCGTTGGCACCCATATGTGGCCAAATAACACTGGGCCACCCCTCTTGGATTCATTATCTGTATCACCATAATTGACTGCGATTGGGAATTATGGGTAAGAGAAAGTCACCTGTTTTATCCATGCCTCCTAAGGTACGCCAGTTGGCAGCCTCAATCACTAATTTCTTAACTACTGTAATGGGTGCAATTAATTTGGATATTGAGGGGCATATTTACGAACGGTTTGTGTCATGTTTGCACCATGCAACGTGGTACATGCAAGATAAAAACTTTAAGTTATATTTAGGAAGCCACTCAAGGCCACTTTGCCTAGACCTGAGGGGCTCCATAAATCTGGATTAAAGCAGCACAGCGCACATCGCACACGGGAGGCATTCCATGTGCATTGCGCGGGTTTTCCCCACATAGCTCCCATAGTTTGTGACGCATTCCCAGATTTAACTGAACTGGTAGAGACGTAACAAGGAGAAATATCTTTATTTCTCCTGGTTACTTCCTCTTTCTATGGGTGCTTCATTCTGCAGCACACATCGAAAGAGGACTATGCCTCTCAGGATTGTTTTTGTGTAGAAAGGAGCACCTTTCTGCACAAAAACAATCCTGCATGCAACACAGGCACCCTTGCACCATGAAACATAGATGCCTGCATTGGCCCTAGGCTGCTCAAATGACGCCAGCACAGGGGAAAAAGCAGGAATGTGCTTTATTGCCTTGAAGATCGCACATTCCTGCCTTTTCCCTGTCACACAGCGTAAAGCAGCAAGATGCCTTGCTGAGCTGCGCTGTGAGACTTTTTCATAAATAAGCACCCCAGTGTGTAAAAAAAGACAGAGGGTTACCAAGAAGGCCCTCTCTAAGGTCTTGGATAATGAATCAGACTCAAAATCTATTTCTGATCATTTAGGAAATGAGTCAATTCAATGTGCACAGGGAGGGGAACCACTCAATCCAGGCATTTTTCCTTGGGACTTCTCAATTACATCTGACATCACATTTATTTATTTTATTTATTTTTATTTGCAGAGTTTTATATAGCGCTGGCTAGACCCAGAGGTATCATTCTCTAGTAGCAATGATCAGGGCCGGACTGGCCGAGGCGGGAACAGGGCAATCTCCCGGTGCGCCGCACGGGTGGGGGCCGGTTTTGGGCCCCTGCTGGCCGTTTTTGTTACAGGGCCGTTTTTGCAGCATAGCTGCAAAATCGGCCAAGTAACAAAATTGGCCGAAAACCGGCCCTGGCAAAGAGCTCAGCTGCAACCCAAACCCCCTGGGGGGGCCGGCCGAGCACTTTGTCAGGGCCGGTTTTGGTTTCCAGTCCGGCCCCGGCAATGATCCTGTGGGATCCCCATTGCCCAAAAAAGAAAAAAGGCACCCTGCGGCATGCAAATACTTGTTTAAGGGAAAAGCCTGCTATAACTAAGTTACCAATTAAGCTATCGATTAATATATCGACTCAAAATAGTTAATCTGACACAGGAGCAGTTCCACATCAAGCACCAAATTTAGTATGTTCAGAAGGTAATTCCATTAATGTTCATTCCTAGGCTATTGAAGATGTCCTCACAGCATTGATTGACTGCCATACTCTTTACTTAGGGGTATAGAGTCTATACTGAAGGAGCTATTAGAACAAGGGCTGCATAAGACCATAGGTCATGCATGAGCAAATTGTGCAGGGACAACCGAAGGTTCTCATTAGGGGTGGGCGGAATTTGCGAAATTCACTTTTGCAAATTATCGCGAAAATGTTAAAAATCTCCGCAAACACGCGGAAATATCGCGAAGATGCGGCTGTTTTTTTTCCGCCCGTTCGCGGTATTTTCTGCGTGGTCGCGGCTCGCCAACTTATCCATGCGGTTGCTCGCGGGCACGGCCATCTTGTTTTCACTTGTCTCGCGGTGCATGATCGCGAGAAGAAAGACGTGATCGCGCGACGCATGATGTTACTGCGGGCGCGAACTGTCGCGAGACAGCGCAAATGGCTACCAACAATCCAACATCTCGTGGAGAACGCGACCCGATCGGGAAAACTTGTCGGCGAACGCGGGGATTCAGGTAAGGCGATCGCGCGCACGCGAGAATGTATTATTTTACAGCGCGAGCAAGAAACAAATTATCGCTAAGCTGCGGAATGCGGAAATTGACATTTTTGCGGTTTCAGCTGAACGCGAAAATGCCAAATTATCGCAATTTCCGCGAACGGAACGGAAGTTTGGCCCAGGCCTAGTTCTCATAGTAGAGGTGACAAAATTGAGCCAGTGGGTGGACAGCAGGAAATTATTGCAACAGAACCCTCTTTGAGTAACCCAGCAGCCCATGCAAGACATAGCTGTCAAATGTCTAATGGAGGGACTTTACCATCAATCTTAGATCCAGAAACAACTACATCCTGGAATGTCAATCCTTCTCATATTGGTGATAGGCCTTAGGACTTTGGAATTATCCCCAGAAGCTACGCCCCTTGTGATTGTGCTTAAAAATGTCCCAGAATTACACCAAATAGAGGATGACTTCCAGCTAAAAAATAAAGTCACACATTGGATGGGCGAAATGCTTGGGAAAACCCAGCTGTGAAGCCTTGCATAAAGACATAATTGCTGTACGGAGAGTACCCTGGGTGGGTAACAGCCCCAAAAGAGAGGAAGGTGTCTGTGTTGTCATCAATTTCAGGGACCCGCAGGTGGTTGGATTCTCACTTTATAGACTGACATGCTCTGGAACAGCTAAGAGTAATATAAAGGCAGTTCCTTTGGAATATTTCTACAGGCCAAGTAATGTGCCTCATAGACCTGTTATACCACCAACGCCCATACGCCGACTATCCACTATTGTGAACCATAATCGAGTTACCCCTCTGGAGCAGGTTGATTGGGTCATGAGAATAAAATTAATTTAGTGCTGCATGGCCAGGGACAAAGGATTAGGGAAGTAAAAGGGGCCCAGTGATTATGGAAACAATGTCTTCAAACACTTGCTCTATATCAAAGCGTGGTTTGAGTACAAGAAATTCCAATCCTTGTTTACATGCTCTACAAGATCATATTCATGCAAAAGATACTATTGTGCAAATGACCAAAACTTAACCCCTAATGACACAGATGCTATTGTTTAACCGGCGCAATGCCAAGTCCCAAAATGTGTACCTATATAATCAGTGTCAGATTTTAATATGTTATTTTGGAATGTTGCCGGCATAACCAGTAAATTGAATGATGTTAACTGGACAAATCTGATTGCGGAATATCATATTGTGTGCCTTCGCGAGACCTGGGTGCGCAACAATGGATGTATTAATGGGTTTTGTTCTCTGGTGACATTGGGCACTCCTTCGAGATCAGGAAACCATAGTGGTGGCCAAAACGTTGCTTAACTCACCACACATTTAAATTATTTGTTTGTCTCTTTCTGTCAGTCAATTGTTTTAATTAATTTTTATCATACCAACGTTAATTGCAATAATGCTGTAATAGGTGGTTTACTGAACTTGGTGCTAAGCACAGTACCTGATGAATTAAAGGAGGACATTGTTGTAATTTGGGGAAGTGGGGGGCCTAATTGTATTTTATGCACCATTCCAAGGAATGCTGTGTGCGGTATACTGGGGTATGACAATGTGGAACACCTGCATTTTCAACAAAGCCCTTGGATGTGATGATCAAAATATATAGGGCAAAATGCATTTCATTGGCTACCTATGGCGCAGGCATCTAGGGTAACAGTGATACTGCACAAATGCAGAGCAGTGAAAATACTTTTCTAAGAAGGCTGCTATCTGTCCCCACAAGTGCATCTGCTTTTGTGTGCCATGCGGAATTGGGTTTATCGTACATAAAAGATTATATGCAAATTGTCCCTTCAAAGTTGTGGCTATCCATCTGGTCAAGACTGGAAACTTTACTTAACCAAGCTGTGATTACTGACTGTTTGAAACATGATGCCTGTAACATCTAATGGCTGACGTGTGACGGCCCAACTATTTGATCAGACGCTCTGACATTTTCAAGAATCCACAAAGTATTAATCCTTCAGTCAAAGCCATTGTTAAAACTGAATTTCTGGCACTGCTGGTGAGGTGAAGAGAAGCCCTAGAGCTTGACAAGAGAAGGGTGATAGTTTATCAATCTCTAATCCCTACCATTTCTATGGAGTCTTAGCTACACTTAATATCACTTCATCAACATAAGTACTGTTTAATCAGGTTTCGATTTAAAATCGCCCATCTGTTGGTTTCTTACTCTAGAGATGTGTTCTGCGAAACTGACCCTGTGACATGTCATTGCGACTCAGTCTGCACAATCTGTGCAACTTTTTTAGGCCTCGTGCCTTGCGTTGCACTGCGCAGCGGTGCTCGCGCAACGAAAGTCCTTTTGTCAGGGGTTCAGAAATGGAGCCTGGAATCGTACACACTTGTGAGTGTGTTTTTTGTTTTGTCTTCTATTATTGGGCTTTTAGTGGCTGTATTTTTTAGACAGAGCACGCAATATGCCAAAGGCGGGCGCATCACTCCGCCCACGGCGTATTGGTGTCTGTTACGTGCACTAAAGCCTATCTGGTTTCAATTATCGGGACCACAGGCGCGATAATTGAAAGCATATGGCTGCCTGTGGCGCGTGCGGGCGCACCATTGGCGGCTGTCTCTACTTCCAAAAGCGATTGCTTTCGGTTTCGCGATCGCTTTACTTGTGGCTTTGCTTTCAGTTTTGCAATCACTTTACTTGTGGCTTTGCGGCTGCAATACAGTTTGTTGCTTAATTGGGAGGAATGCGTGGCTAATCTTTATGCGGTTACAACGTAAAATAAATGAAGGCGGTTACAAGGCAAAGTAAATGAAAATGCGCTGCAAATGTTTACTTCGTTACAAGGTAAAATAAATGAAGGCCGTTACAAGGTAAAAAAAATGAAAAACGCGCTGCAAATATTTACGCGGTTACAAGGTAAACAATGCGTGCCTGTAATGCTCAGATCTCCCCTGGGCCAAGGTATGTACCGTCACTTTCCCAGGGAGAGAATATCAGTTCCAAACTTATGGAATATAACATATACACAGCACTTCCTAAGCTGGGCAAACTTTCAACACTTCCCCAAAGGCAAGGCAAGAAAACAATATATACACAGCACTTCTCTAGAGCGAAACATACTTTGCACATCACTTGACAGGAGTAGAACAACTTCCTATAACACAATTACCTGCTAGAAGGGAATTCACCCATCCTTCTACAACAGAATACTTGGCCAAGAAGAGTCCACACCTCCTGCTACAAGGAAAAGACGAATTGGTATATCTGGGATGTATTTATTAGTAAATAGCACCACACGGTAAGCCAAATGCACCTATCAAAGCAGACTCTAACATATCAATAGTATGATTGAAACACAATCAAGGCAAACATATATGTAGAAATATATATGTATGGATATACGAATCTGAAAATAAGAAGGAAAGGAAAGAATCAGTAAAGAATCGAGAGACAGTTAGTAGCAGAGACACCTCACCTACAGCTCCATCATTTCACCCCACTTCGCTCAAGGGGAGTCCATTGCTTGAACCGTGTGAAAGCTCAGAGGTGACACCACTCTTCCGTGACAACACGTCTGCTCCACGGCGTGAACTTCCACCAGGCCAGTGTAGGCTCCCCTTATTAATACAAATTCAAACACAACGAAGCTTCTAGCAAGCCTCGCCCCCTCGTTCTCATGAGAGCCCGTACCAGCCTGCTCCAAGGCCACTGCATCGGTTGATCAGGCCTTTGCTTTGGCTCCGAGACAGACCATGTACATTCCTCTGATAAGAACCAGTTCTCTCTAGTCAGTACAGTGTGAAAAACAGGAGGAAAGCAAAACATGCCCTCTTCTTCGTGCAGGCACAAAAAATGGCTTCAGCATGTAATGGAGTTTGTTAAGCCATGCACACAGAAAGGCCCAAAGCAAGATGAAATTGAGAAGCAAGATGACTTGAGAACATGTCAAAGGCAAAAGTCAGCACTGCCATAAAGCAAGGTAAAGTCAGAAAACAGAATGACATTGGACCACGTCGAAGCCAATAGGTCAAAGTCATAATTCACCTAACGCAAATAACATTATACACTTAGGGGCATATGTATCAACATCACCATTTGCGATTCTCAAATAGCGATTTTTAAAGAATCGCTATTTGAGAATTGCAAAAGGGGATGTATTTAAAAAATCGCAAACTTTTTGCGATTTCTTAAAATTCCTTAATTGCGATTAGCAAATTGCGAAATCGCAATTAAGGAATACCTGCCCATTCATTTCTATGGGCCAGGAGACCCATAGGAATGAATGGGAAGTAATTCTCAAATAGCGAATTCGCAATTTGCTAATCGCTATTTGAGAATAATTTCAAAGGTGCAAGGGTGTCATGATGACACCCTGATGCACCCCTGAAATGAGCATGTGTGTGCATATGACGCACATACATGCCCTAAGGGCATGTATGAGCGTCGCGTGGCACTTTGCAAAATTAAAAATAGTGCATTTTGAAAGGAAATCGCAAATTACCACCAACTGGAAGTTGGTGGTAATTTGCGATTTCTTAAGGATAATTCGCACAACTTGGGTGCTTTTTACATATCATTTAAGAAATCGCAATTTGCGATTTCTTAAATGCTTACGCAAAATTAAGAAATCACTAAATTAGCAATTCCTTAATTTTGCGATGGGATTTTGCCTTATACATCCCGTTTTGCGAATTTTTAATCGCAAACGCTGTATTTTGCGAATCGCAGCGTTTGCGATTAAAAATTTGCTTGATACATATGCCCCTTAATCCCTCAGTATCCAACATTGAGCACATGTGTGCACCACCACCCACAAGACTGCACCTCAACATCCCATACCTTCTATTCTTGGCAAGACTATTCTACTAAAAGACAGCAAGATTACAGGACAGAAGAGAAGCAGGCATATGCAAACCCATCCTACATTAAGGCTAGGGTAACATGGTGGTGGTTGAGGGTCATCATAGGGTGTCAGACCACAAAAATGGCTCATTCACTACAGTGCCTAATAATTGCACTATACTTCTTTTTTTCTAATGTCGCGTCTGGCTTACTGAAATGATTGACTGTATCTGCTTAGCTACAAAACAAGGACTCGTTGGGGCTAAGTCATTTTTTCTGACCGGACTGAAAACGTGTGATTTTGGATAGAGTTCTTTCTCTTTCCGTTACCCGATTCCCTTAATCTAAAATGGCGCATGCTTACAAATAGAGTTATAGACATATAGACAGAAATACACAGAGCTAGACCTAGGTACAGGAAAACAGACGTACACACATCTAGAAAAGGAGATTAACAAGCAAAGAGATATACGGAAACAGAGGCACATACACAAAGCTAGAAACTGAGACAGATAGACAAAGAGGAACAGATGCAGAGATAAAGACAGAAACTTATAAACACTAAAAGGCACATATAGAGTTTGATACATACACGCAAATACAGTGTACACATAGGTAGACACATATAGCGGAGCATGACGGGCACAGAGGAGCATATACAAAGACAGAGATAGACTGAGAGAGAGATAGAAACGCACAAACTAAGAGAAAGATGAATACACTATGAGAGAAGAAACAGACAGTAAAACAAATACATCTTGCGGCTTTGCTTTCAGTTTTGCGATCACTTTACTTGTGGCTTTGCGGCTGCAATACAGTTTGTTGCTTAATTGGGAGGAATGCGTGGCTAAACTTTACGCGGTTACAAGGTAAAATAGCGGTTACAAGGCAAAGTAAATGAAAATGCGCGGCAAATATTTACTTCGTTACAAGGTAAAATAAATGAAGGCGGTTACAAGGTAAAAAAAACGAAAATGCGCTGCAATTATTTACGCGGTTACAAGGTAAACAATGCATGCCTAATAATTGCACTATACTTCTCTTCTTCTAATGTTGCGTCAGGCTTACTGAAATAATTGACTATCTGCTTAGCTACAAAACAAGGTCTCTTTGGGGCTAAGTCATACTTTCTGACTGGAATGAAAACGTGTGATTTTGGATAGAGTTCTTTCTCTTTCCGTTACCCGATTCCCTTAAGTTGTGTGTGTGTCTGTGTGTGTGTGTGGTTGTGTGTGTGGTTGTGTGTGTGGTTGTGTGGGTGGCTGTGTGTGTGTCGTTGTGTGTGTGGTTGTGTGTGTGGTTGTGTGTGTGTTTGTTTGTGGTTGTGTGTGTGCTTGTGTGTGTTGTGTTTGTGGTTGTGTGTGTGGTTGTGTGTGTGTGGTTGTATGTGTGGGTGTGTGGTTGTGTGTGGTTTGTGTGTGTGTGTGTGTGGTTGTGTGTGTGATTGTGTGTGTGTGTAATTGTGTGTGTGTGGTTGAGTGTGTATGTGGTTGTGTGTGTGGTTGTGTGTGTGGTTGTAGTTGTGTGTGTGGTTGTGGTTGTGTGTGTGGTTGTGTGTGTGGTTGTGTGTATGATTGAGGTTGTGTGTGTGGTTGTGGTGGTTATGTGTGTGGTTGTGGTGGTTATGTGTGTGATTGTGGTGGTTGTGTGTGTGTGTGTGGTTGTGTTTGTGGTTGCGTTTGTGGTTGTGTGTGTGGTTGTGTGTGTGTGGTTGTGTGTGCGTGTGGTTGTGTGTGTGGTTGTGTGTGTGGTTGTGTGATTACACATCACATAATTACACTGTATTCAATACAACATAAATACACTCCACATACCACTCAGTACTACATAATTGCACGTCACATAATTACTCTCTACTTAATGCAAGATAAATACACTCCACACAATACCACTCTGTGCCACATAACACAACACATCATTACGCTGTACTCAATGCAACATAAATACACACCTTTCACTCAAGTTTGTGCTATATAAAAAAAAAACAATTGCAATGCAATAGGTCTCACATTACTGAATCTTTGAGCTGCTATTGGTGTTGCATTATTATTAGCAATGCCAACAGCTCAAACTTTAATAATGCGAGACCTATTGCATTGAAAATGCTTGTTTCTTTTGTTTTGTGAACTTGATGCAGAACCAAGGAAACTCTTTCTAATTGGAGACTTAGATCCCCCCCCGCCTCCCCCACCGGCACAGTGGCTCATCTGTGCTGGCTGGAAATTGAAAATCAGCCGCAAGGCAAGGTCTCATGGCATTCTCATGGCATTTACAGCAATCCATTCTTGCTCTGAAATCAGCAGAAGCCTGGAATACAGCTTTGGAATGCGCTTCCTTTAAGCAGGTTACTAACAAAGCCGCCAGGCTCTTATCAGAAACTTAGGCAAGGCAGAGCACACCCACAAATGTCATGCGTGGGCAGGTTTGCCATCATTTGCTGCCTGGAGCCCGCAGCCATATCTGACTTCCCATTTCTCCGTGGCCAGGAATCACACTTTGCTACTCGTCCACCTTGGCATTTTTCCATCAAAGAACTTGGTTCCTACTTGGAAGCAGTCCTGGTCCAACAATCACTGCCGCTTGTGCGGATACCATCAAGGTTTGCTTCATCTAAGCTGTGTGTTCCCAGGCCTTTTAGCTCATACGAGAACTCTTACAGCCAGCTTTGACAGCTCTTTAAGTTAGGTCCTTCAATCTGGCTGTGATCTCACTTCAAAATGGGAACTCAGTCCAATCATCCTGTAAAGCAGTTAGGTTCTTTCCTCATGCATTTAAGCAGCTGGCACAGTGATGAAATGATTGCAATAGCTCAGCTGCAGCGATGGTTGTTTTGCACTTTATAGGGTTAAAGCTAAACTACTTAATACCTCGTTTGTAAACATCTCTTACATCGACTGTCCTGTTAACCAACCAGGGACATCTTACATTATTTACATGTCTGAGAATAGTCAAATGATCTGACCAGGGTGGAGTTTATGGCAGAAGGGCCACTTCCCACCTAGGACATCCAGTAGGAAGGCCTGACATTTTACCAGGGAGTAACTCAATGCCAAAAATTTCAGACGGTGCTTACCAAATACACACTAGCACTTTAAGCTTTGGTTCGGAATGTCTATTCTCCACTATTTTTGCTGAGAGGGATTTTATAGTCTGGTTTTAACATTTATTTTTACACATGCATATTGTAATGAGTTGGCAACCAATGTGACTCAGGTCTGCCCATAGATTATATCAATGTAGGGTAAACAGCAGGAAGGACTGTTCTTCAGCCTCAACGCCTAGTAGGTGGGTCCGACCTCCATTATGGAGCAATCTACTCGAACCATTCTAATCACACTGCTATAGCATACCACCGATTAAGTGAGTGCAATTTGAAGCACTTTAATCTTTCAGCAAATCCAAAATGTGAGACGGGCATGATTTCCAGATGCTTTTTATACAACATGCACCAGCACTTTATGTTTTGGACTGGATTGTTATTCTTCCATTTCTTTACTCACTGACCTGTAATAGGAATAAGCCCCAAAGAGGGAGTTTGCTTGTTAATTTCCTAGTATCCAATGTGGCTCATCATCTGTTTTCAATATTGTATTAATGCATATGTACATTGTGATCATTTTAATTATTCACGCAATAAAGATTACCCACTCGCTCTTTCTAATTCCCTTACTTAGGCCACTTAATATGCGAAGATGCAGCCCAGCCCAATTTTACTTACAATTACTGCAGTTCAAACTGGTTTGCCTTATGGTATACAGATTTATTGTGGTTGCAGTTAGATTGCAAATATGGTGGCCAAGTAATGTACCACTGATACGATATGTTTGTAGACCCATGTCTAAAAGGGAAGATTGTCTTTATGTGTTATGCACAAATCACTTCATGATCTGACTGCAGGGTCTCTTACAATTTTTACTAACCTGTGCATCCTGAGGAGTTGCACACAGATTGCAGAAGTTATTTTTTCACTGTATAAATCAAGCTGAGATTTATTTTTTAGGTTCTTTTATGTTAAAGCCAAACAGGCTGTGGTACTGTGGTAAATAATTTAATTACCGGGACTTAATTTGATACAGAAACATAATAAAATAGCTCAGTAAATAAGAGGCAGAATCCGTGGTATTAGAGGTTCGGAATGGGCTTTATTCCAGTGGTCGATTATAATCGGTTGCTCCAGGTTCCATCACCACGGAGGTTCAGGAAGTGAAGTACATACATTATTGACAATCAATTACTTTTATACAATAGGCATTACAGTGAAGCAAATACAAGAGGCGTAACAATTGATAGTGGTGATAATATATTCGTACGTAGCAAAAATAGGCGTAACTGGGAGTGATTTAAAGAACGTCATCAGATGTGATGTCATAAGAGGGTGGTTACATGAAAGAATTTCGCAATGTCAGCAGAAATACTTGGCAGAAATGCGCGCGTAGCAGTATGACGTGTGATTGACGTGCGACTAGGGGGTGAAGGGGACTTGACATTTAGCTCTACATGTGGCGACAGAAGTCTGGAGGGTCAAGTCAACCTAATCCCAAATCATATCTAACATCCTATGTTTAAAGAACTAAGTTATCCAAAAGAGAAGTCTCTTCGAGTAGAATCTTATTCTATACTGACTATACTGACTGTTAGTGCGTGTACAAGCGTCTAAGTGTCTACACTAGATGCGAGGGCGGAAATCTTCCATAGTAATAGGGCTATGAATTACTTGCGTAAAGACAGAGAAACCGGGCCTTTGCTCGGTAGCTGGAAGAATGTTTACTTAAACTGCTAGACAGGAATGCATCGGGCAGGGAACGGAGCAGATAACTTCGAAGGTGAAATACAGTTTTTGGCAGACAGCAGGCTGATGTCAGGCTTCGTGAGCCGCGCAGAGAATGAGACAAAGTTCATGGTCACAGATGCAGGCTCAGACTGGAGCTTTCAGAGG